>NW_028152117.1:126755-260518 GCF_964638095.1 Poromitra crassiceps
GAGAGAGCTGAAGCTCACCCACTATCATCACCGCTCATACAGGAGCCTAAAGCAGAGATTGGTGACACAGACGCCACTACTGGTGAGGGTGAGAGTGGGCACAGTCAGCGCTATCCCAAAAGGGAGAGGAGAGCTCCCACGTACTTTGGAGTAGGCCTACATGACTATGAGTGCAAGGTCAAATGTGATGATCATGAACTAACCAGTATTGATTACTGTTACAGAGTTATATCAGATGTACCCCAAACGCTGAAGGAGGCTATGTGTTCATCAAGTTCAAGTTTGTGGGCTAAAGCTATGGAGGAGCAGATGCATTCTCTGAGGGAAAATAATACCTTTACCCTGACCCCATTGCCAGAAGGTAAACATGCAGTGGGGGGCAGATGGGTTTACACAGTGAAAGAAAAACCAGATGAGACAAAAACATACAAAGCTAGGTACTGTATGTGGCAAAGGGGTATAGTCAAGTTGCAGGCATTGATTATACTGATACTTTTTCTCCAACTGCTAGCATGACATCAGTACGCAGTCTAATGCAGCTTGCAGCCCAATATGGTTTGGACCTGCATCAGATGGATGTTAAAACTGCATATCTGCATGCACCTATTGATTGTGAGGTGTATATGGAACAGCCTGAAGGATTTGAAGTTCAGTCAGAGACAGGTGAAGAACTAGTCTGTAAACTTAACAGGTCTTTGTATGGTCTGAAACAGTCGGGGCGGAATTGGAATAGAATGCTGCATGATTTTCTAATTGAAAATGGTTTTTCTCAACATCCAGCTGACCACTGTGTTTACAGTAAGCAAACTGAAAGTGAGACGGTGATATTGATCATCTGTGTCGATGACCTTATCATTGCAGCAAGTAATGATCAGATCGTCAAAAATGTGAAAGAGATGTTGAGTGGTAAGTTTAAAATGAAAGATCTTGGTAAACTTACACACTTCTTAGGTATCGATTTCACACACGGAGAAGGTGAAGTAAAAATGAGTCAGAAAAGGTACATTACAAAGATTCTGGAGAGGTTTGATATGACCAACTGCAAACCAAGGTCCACCCCATGTGAAAACAAACTGCAACTTGACAAAGAGGGTCAACCTGTCGATCCAAAGAGGTACCGTGAAGTCGTTGGCAGCTTGATCTATGTCATGACGTGTACAAGACCAGATCTGAGTTGGGTTGTCAGTAAACTGTCACAACACCTGTCTGAGCCAACAGAGCAACATTGGATAACAGCAAAGCATGTGTTGAGGTATTTAAAGGGAACTGTAAACCAGGAATTGTGTTACAAAAGAAGTGATGTAAATCTCAAGCTTGTAGCATATAGTGATGCTGATTGGGCAGCAGATCATAATGACAGGAGAAGCATGACTGGGTACTGTTTTAGCTTGTCTGAGACGGGGCCTGTTATTTCCTGGAAGTCAAAGAAACAATTTACAGTTGCTTTATCCACTTGTGAAGCAGAATACATGGCACTGGCAGCTACAGCTCAGGAAAGTCTGTATCTTGTAGGCTACAGTTATTGAATGCAATGGACAACGGATGTGAGCACACGCCAGTGACAATCTTTGAGGACAATCAGGGTGCTATTGCTTTGTCAAAAGATCCTGTATGTCGCAAGAGATGCAAACATATTGATATCAAATATCATTTTGTTCGGTCTGCACTCAGTGATGGGAAAATCTCTATTGAATATTGTCCAACAGCAGACATGGTGGCAGATATTTTAACTAAGCCTGTAACTAAAGTCAGGATTGAGAAATTTGCATGTTTTATTTTTGGTGCAAAGTGTTAAATACTGTATGTAAAAGAAAAAAAGAGAGAAAAAAAAATTGTGTCAAAGAAACATTGTCAGTGTTATAGCACGTGGGGGTGTTAAACTGTTGCACAATGTTGGTGTTCCTGAATGTGCCCTTAACACTGACATCATGTCTTGGTGAGCTACACAGGTGCAGCTGATAATCAATAAATGACAGTGGCTTGCTCATGTGAGCAGTTCATGCCAGTCAAACTCAACTGAAGGCTGTGTGTGTTTGTTCTTCCTCCATGTCATGATAAACCGGTATTCCAGTCACCTTTATGATGGCAGCCTCAACATAAGTGAAAGTGAATCGATTTTTTCCCCCACCCCTACTAAAAATACACCAACGCATTCACACTGGAGAGAAGCCATTCTCCTGTGCCCAATGTGGACGCAGCTTCAGGCAGTTATCTAACCTAACAACACATCAACGCATTCACACTGGAGAGAAGCCATTCTCCTGTGACCAATGTGGAAGCAGCTTCAGTCTGTTAGATAACCTAACAACACATCAACGCATTCACACTGGAGAGAAGCCGTTCTCCTGTGACCAATGTGGAAGCAGCTTCAGTCTGTTAGATAACCTAACAACACATCAACGCATTCACACTGGAGAGAAGCCATACTCCTGTGACCAATGTGGAAGCAGCTTCAGTCGGTTAGCTAACCTAACAACACATCAACGCATTCACACTGGAGAGAAGCCATACTGTACCACTGTGACCAATGTGGAAGCAGCTTCAGATGGTTAGCTAACCTAACAACACATCATCAATGCTTTCACAGTGGAGTGAAGCCATATTCCTGTGACCAATGTGAGGGCAGCTTCAGTCTGTTAGATAACCTAACAACACATCAACGCATTCACACTGGAGAGAAGCCATTCTCCTGTGACCAATGTGGAAGCAGCTTCAGTCTGTTAGATAACCTAACAACACATCAACGCATTCACACTGGAGAGAAGCCGTTCTCCTGTGACCAATGTGGACGCAGCTTCAGGCAGTTATCTAACCTAACAACACATCAACGCATTCACACTGGAGAGAAGCCATACTCCTGTGACCAATGTGGAAGCAGCTTCAGTCGGTTAGCTAACCTAACAAAACATCAACGCATTCACACTGGAGAGAAGCCATACCACTGTGACCAATGTGGAAGCAGCTTCCGATGGTTAGCTAACCTAACAACACATCATCAATGCTTTCACAGTGGAGTGAAGCCACATTCCTGTGACCAATGTGAGGGCAGCTTCAGTCTCTCAAGTGACCTATTCATACATCAACGCATTCACAGACGAGTTGTGTTCGGGGAAGCCTCAACGTCCGTTCTCTTTGACACCTAACAAGACATGAACGCATTCACACTGGAGAGAAGCCATACCACTGTGACCAATGTGGAAGCAGCTTCAGATGGTTAGCTAACCTAACAACACATCATCAATGCTTTCACAGTGGAGTGAAGCCATATTCCTGTGACCAATGTGAGGGCAGCTTCAGTCTGTTAGATAACCTAACAACACATCAACGCATTCACACTGGAGAGAAGCCATTCTCCTGTGACCAATGTGGAAGCAGCTTCAGTCTGTTAGATAACCTAACAACACATCAACGCATTCACACTGGAGAGAAGCCGTTCTCCTGTGACCAATGTGGACGCAGCTTCAGGCAGTTATCTAACCTAACAACACATCAACGCATTCACACTGGAGAGAAGCCATACTCCTGTGACCAATGTGGAAGCAGCTTCAGTCGGTTAGCTAACCTAACAAAACATCAACGCATTCACACTGGAGAGAAGCCATACCACTGTGACCAATGTGGAAGCAGCTTCCGATGGTTAGCTAACCTAACAACACATCATCAATGCTTTCACAGTGGAGTGAAGCCACATTCCTGTGACCAATGTGAGGGCAGCTTCAGTCTCTCAAGTGACCTATTCATACATCAACGCATTCACAGACGAGTTGTGTTCGGGGAAGCCTCAACGTCCGTTCTCTTTGACACCTAACAAGACATGAACACATTCACACTGGAGAGAAGCCATAATGCTGATGAGAAAGAGATAGATGAAGTACCTACATGAGTTTACATTTTTAGGTGTTATTTTAGATTCCCATGTTAAAGTCGAGGTGAACCCGTTCGTCACGTGCATCTGAGTCCGTTTCAGACTGAAAACAAATTGAGAGGCGGACCATATACGTGTCGATGATTTGATTTGACAATTCTGAGGACTGGCTTTGGCATTGGCCAATCCTGGCGTGTTCCACCCCCAAATCCGGGTGGGATTCAGCGTGTTGTCGTGCTATGCGACTGGGATCCGCGGAGTACCAAGCAGCCACCGGCTTCGTGCGGAGGGAGCGGACAATCCGATGCATGGGTGCTCCCCGCCCGCCTGGAATCTCCGAGAGACTACTCCTGACAGCCAGGGAGGCTGTCAGGCTGTCAGGCTCGGAGGCGCGCACCACTATCGTTATAAATGTAAATAATATTCCTGGAATGCGTGTTTTAACAAGCCAGTTACATTTCTTTGCATTCTTAGAAATTACCGTTTGATTTAGTTTGCATAATTGCTCAAGTTAGTAGTTAGCAGACATGGGACCAAGTCACTTCGGTCCAAGTCTCAAGTAAGTCCCAAGTCATTTGGTCCAAGTCTCAAGCAAGTCCCAAGTCATTTTGTTTTGGGCAAGTCAAGTCAAGTCACAGGTTTTGTCAAGTCAAGTCAAGTCGAGTCCTTAGTTAAGGCAAGTCAAGTCCCAAGTCAAGTCACTTTTTTTCCCCACGCCCAAATACTGCAGTCTTACCTTTGTTTATAAAGAAAAAAGACATGGTATTAATACCTGTCTAATAGTGGTGATATTATTGGCCAATTTACAGTATCTAACCCATTCAAAAAGTATGACGAATTTAATTTGTGTTCTAATAATTGATATTCAGTGAAATAAATGTAATCAAACAAAAGTCAAATAACTTTATAAACGCTTATTTATTTCTTAACTGCTTCTCAGTAAAAAATCTGCCACGTCAGTTTAAACAGTGAATTAGTGACAGGCTGACATACTACAATGTAATCAAACAAAAACAAATAGCTTAAACTTAGAGTATTTACCTCTTCTCAATCAAAACATATTAATATAAACAAGGCTGGAAACCTAGCATATACTGTATATGCCAGTGCAGAAAAGCATTGTTGACACACACACACACACACACACACACACACACACACACACACACACACACACACACACACAGCTGACAACATGTTCCTCTCCCCCCTCCAATCCAGGGCTGACACATACATTTGCATAATGTCCCATGATGCATTGTGGTTGACAAGGAAGCAACCAAATTAAGCTAAATAAGTGGTAGATAGTCATATTTATTTTTACCAATTTTTTTACCACAAGTTGTAATATTTCAATGTTGGCCAAAATAAAAATAAAAAAATGTACTATATGAATTAACACCCTAAGTCTAAAGCACATTTTTAGGGGGGGTATATATACATCTCACAACTAGAACGAGTTGTAGGATGATTGGGAACTTTGGAGACCGTGTTGCGCAAGCTTCTGCATAATATTTTAAGATCTCTTGGCGTTCTACAGATCAAACCGATAGTCTACGGGCCTGCGCTGGCCCACCGCTGGCCAAAAGTATTTAATAAATATTTCCTCTCAATCACTGTTAAACAGTGAAACACTGACAGCCAGACTACAACATCAAACGTTGTTAGATTCCGCCCCTGTCCCTTCTGCCTGTTTGAAGAATATTGCAGCTGTGTGCAATCCAGTGAGATGATTGATTGACGGCCAGTCATCCAATCACGACAATGCTATAAGGCGGAGCATGACTGGATGACAATTGTCATTGGATGACTCAGTCATGATCCTCCTTATGGGATTGTGGTGATTGGGTGACTGGCTGTCTGTCAAGCTCCTCTCTCCGTCTCCTCCTAATGCCCCTCCAGCTTGCACTCGCCATGCACTGACTGACGCATAACAGACAGACAGAGAAACTTGGACAATGTTACGTTATGATTTAATTATTTAAACAGACAAATACTAACAAGTCATCCAAGTCATCACCTCTCAAGTCAAGTCAAGTCTCGAGTCTTTAACTTCCAAGTCCAAGTAAGTCTCAAGTCATTTATGTTTTTGTCAAGTCAAGTCACAAGTCATCAAAACAGGGACTCGAGTTGACTCGAGTCCAAGTCACCAAGTCTCAAGTGCCCATCTCTGGTAGTTAGTTTATGGGCTAGAAACTCTATCAGATGACAGGCACTAGGCGCCATTTTCCCCTTCATTTGGAAGAGAAAATGATCCTGAAATGAAGATTTGATTGACAGCTGCATGTCGTGATATGATTGGTTGAAATGGGGTAGAAATTTGATAGTACTAGGTGACGTCAGCAAACTGTAAATTACTGTTATCAATGAAATCTTGAAAAATGAACTTTTGATGTGAAAAAGTGTGAAAAACTAAAGAAATTAGATTGTTGTGATTTGTTTTGCATACATTATTAAATAGGTGCACTGCATACCCAGGTATTTGAACTAAAAGAAAAGAAAATTCATTTTTGGGTTCAGCTCGACTTTAAGTTGGACAGACAACATGTAAGGAAGTTGTGCAAAATTGTCAAAACAAATTTTAAGTGCTTCCGCTTAACTCATTGAGTGCCAAGGATGAGTATGTTCGTCAATTCGTTTAGTAACGTAGAGTGCCAAGGAGGAGTATGTTCGTCAATTGCGTTTTTTGACGGTGGGACGTAGATCAAAGCCTCAGGCATCTCCTGTACAAATATTGTAGCTATTGAAGGTGTATAACCTATTTTACGGACTCATTAGGTGGCGACAGTGCTCTCCAGATTAGAGAAAGGTCCGGAAAACAGCAGGAAAAAGCCCTGTGATGAAAGAGAAACCGCTCATGCTGCAGCCAGACCCATATACAGTAGATGGCTCTGTCTGCAGCTGACGTTGGCTGCGAACAGCAGTCAATCCGCGCCCACAACTGAGCCTCTCTGGCTCTGTCTGTCTGTCTGCATAGTTTCTCCACACTATTAGCCGCCAGAAAGCCAGCACCCGACGCCGAAGGGCCAAACCTTTCCCTGCAGTCCGGTTTGGCATTTCCGTGTCGCGCTGGGAGCCGCCGCACAAAAACGGAGCGCTCCGAAAATAGACTGGGTGCGTGTTAGGCTGTGTGTTAGTGTGGGGAGGAGTTTGCAGCTGAGGGGGGGAGAGGGGGGTGGGGCACGCAGGGACCACACAACTACACCACGTCACTACATCAGAAAATATTAGCTTCAGACTCAGTGAATGTGCTTGAAATGCTTCATTTCATCAAAAGGCGGAATAACTCAGCTTCTAATTTGAAACGTGTCTTTTTGCTCAAAACAACCTATCTTCTCCGGCTCATAACTAAAGAACGGAAAATGGTATCAATAAACTTTTTTTTGCAGATGATAGAAGAGAGTCTCATCGTTCTTTGTGCGTGTTCGGTGTTTACATAGTAATATCACACAATATTCTGTGGGCCTCGAGAAATCACTGAAAACGCTCTGAAACTCTGGCACTGGGAGCGTCCGTTCTCCAAAAGTAGCTGGCACTCAATGAGTTAATAAGAGAACATATAGCCTACCTCTGATGTCAGCACAGCAGTTTATGCATGCCATGATATTTTCTCATTTATCATACTGTATAACCATCTGGGGCTAGTCCAACCAAACAACAATTACACCCATTAGATCTTTATATACTGTATAAACAGGCATCAGTCAGATGGCACCATTGCATAATTCTACAGAAACATAAGCTACTAAGTTTTGCCAGTTTTCTACTTTTCATTGATAAAACTGATTTTTAAGTGTGTAAACAACCTTCCCCCAGATATATTCTGTCAACTGCTAAACAAACAAGACAGTGGGATCAGAACTAGAGGTGCAACAAGTGGAAATTGTAGAGCAGCAAAACACAGAAGAACATTTGCTCAGTCATCTTTCTCAATAAGAGGTACACAGCTGTGGAACACATTAGCATCTGACATTAAACAACTGACAGAGTTGAAGGGTTTCAACACACGTGCAAAACAATGGCTGAAACTGAAACAAGTTGTATAGCTACTGTACATACTGTCTGTGAACACTGACTGTTCATAGGCTTGTATAGCTACTGTACATACTGTCTGTGAACACTGACTGTACACAGGCTTGTATAGCTACTGCACATACTGTCTGTGAACATTGACTGTTCACAGGCTTGTATAGCTACTGTACATACTGTCTGTGAACATTGACTGTTCACAGGCTTGTATAGCTACTGTACATACTGTCTGTGAACACTGACTGTTCACAGGCTTGTATAGCTACTGTACATACTGTCTGTGAACATTGACTGTTCACAGGCTTGTATAGCTACTGTACATACTGTCTGTGAACACTGACTGTTCACAGGCTTGTATAGCTACTGTACATACTGTCTGTGAACACTGACTGTTCACAGGCTTGTATAGCTACTGTACATACTGTCTGTGAACATTGACTGTTCACAGGCTTGTATAGCTACTGTACATACTGTCTGTGAACATTGACTGTTCACAGGCTTGTATAGCTACTGTACATACTGTCTGTGAACATTGACTGTTCACAGGCTTGTATAGCTACTGTACATACTGTCTGTGAACATTGACTGTTCACAGGCTTGTATAGCTACTGTACATACTGTCTGTGAACATTGACTGTTCACAGGCTTGTATAGCTACTGTACATACTGTCTGTGAACACTGACTGTTCACAGGCTTGTATAGCTACTGTACATACTGTCTGTGAACATTGACTGTTCACAGGCTTGTATAGCTACTGTACATACTGTCTGTGAACACTGACTGTTCACAGGCTTGTATAGCTACTGTACATACTGTCTGTGAACACTGACTGTTCACAGGCTTGTATAGCTACTGTACATACTGTCTGTGAACATTGACTGTTCACAGGCTTGTATAGCTACTGTACATACTGTCTGTGAACATTGACTGTTCACAGGCTTGTATAGCTACTGTACATTAGAGCCTGACTGATACTGGATTTTTGATGCAGATGCCGATACCGATATTAGGGAGTAAAAAAATTCCGATATCGATATATCGGCCGAAATTCTTATATTAAATATACACATTATATTACACAATGTTTTTGCAATGATCCCTCAAATATCAAACACTGACTTGACATGACTTAAGATATGTAATGTAGGCAGGATACTTTACAGCTTATCAATAAACTTTATTGTCCAAATTGACATCAATGCAATGAAATAGTAAACTTAACTGGGGATTTAATAATGATAAATAACTAGAAATACAAAAACACAAATATAACAAATATAAAATATAACGAATTAAGAAAAAAGATCAAATATACACAACATGTTGTCTATGACTTAAAAAATACAAAATAAAAAAAATATCGGCATATCGGCAAACATATCGGCCGATACCGATATATCAGTTATCGGCCAATATCGGCCGATAATATCGGTGGGCCGATATATCGGTCGGGCTCTAGTAATTATGGGTGCAAGGTCCGGTCTAGAACGTGACTGATTGTTGCAGCTTGCGCATTTCCTCGTTAAAACTCTGACACTGGGGAAAAAAGTTGCTTGTCCCAATAATTACACTCGTTTGACGACTTATTTGAGGAAATGTAATAATTTTATCTATCACATCCGCTATTTCTGTTGCTCTTTGAACATCTTTGATATTTATCAATGAGATTTTTGGACGCGCCACGTAGGGCTGGGTTAAAAAAATTGATACATCGATATTCATGTGAAGGAACAAGTATCGATACATAAATCCCAGTATCGATCTTTTAAAATGCAAATTTTTTTTTTAATAATAATAATAAACATACGCTATAATATTATAGGCTGTGTGTGGTAGTTAAAAGATAGTTTCAAGTTGACGTTTATTTATGTTTGTAGTTGAAACAAAAACATAAATACTGGAGGCTACATGTGCATTGTGCATGCACCATGAGCCAGATGTACAGACCTCAAATCTGTTTGCACGATAATGTTTGTGAACTGGAAATGTTCATGAGCTGTATTTAATTTTAAAAGAGAAAATAGACCAAGGCACTCTTCTAATAATTAAAAAAGCTTTAATAAAAGGCTTAGTTCATATTGGAACAATTAAAAGCCAAGCCAACATGTTTCGGCCAACAACCTGGCCTTCATCAGGGCAAAGAGTAAGAAGTGCACAGTAAGACACACCCTATAACCAAACAGGTAGACAATGAATGCGAGGGGGGGGGGCATAAAAATAATCCAGTAGAGGTCAGTATCTAGCAGATAGTATAAATATATAGGAAGAAAGACAGAAAAACATAATTAACAATAAGTAACAAGAGCAATAAACAATATGAGAAATACAAGGTCTTCCAAGACTAACATATGTAGTTCTCAACGTAAGTTCAAGCAGGAAGACTATAATATCTATTACACTTCCTTAATTCACTTTATATCTCCACTCTTCAATCTACTCACAAGATCATAATAAGCTGTCAATTTCCGGGTTTCAATGAACAATCAGCTGGTTGCCGCCCAGTCTCTGTTAACCAATTGCATAGTGTCACATCACTGCTCTCATCACCTCTCACCCTACGCACCTCCAGTGTAAGCCTATCACGTTGCTCCACAACCCAGTTGTAAGCCAATTGCTTGGAGGCGGGTTCCTTAAATATGCTTGTTTCTGTCTCATTCAGCCTCTCAATGAGTGCGTTTACATGCACACAATAAACTGATAACTGTGAATAATCAGTTTATGGCAATAATCAGATTTCTGCGTTTACATGCACTTTAATAATCCGACAATAGGAGAAACCCGGGTTTACATGATTCAGTCAATTAGTCGGATTTCTCTCCAGAAAGGCACCATTAATTCCGGAATAAAACAACAGAATATAGCTGCAAAATGCAAAATCACATTTTCCTAATTTATTTGTCCAGCGCAGAGGATGGTTTAGGTGAAAATTAGGTTGTGTATCTCGTCTACTTTACTAAAATTGGAATAGGCGTCGCTTTGGAAGTGCATCTGTCAATAATGTAGCGTGGGGAAAGGTGGAGTATTATGGGATAGCTAGTAGGGTGTATGTCTAACTGTATCTGTCTGTTATGTTGTTCTGTGCATGTGGGGTTTGGGGTTTTGGAGTGGCAAGTGAAGGGAGCATAGGGCCAGTGGGTGGAGACTAGGGGGGAATGGTCGGGAGAGCTGTGTGAAGCTGGAAGAGAGCAGACGTGCTGGGGAGAGCTAGGCTAGGCTAGGAGAAGCTAGCGAGGTGTTGGCGTGCCTGCCTTCATCTGTGTCTGTCCGTTCGCTAAATAAAGAGTTTGATAAGCCAAAGGATCTGCCTCGGTGTGCGCCTCATTCCGCCACAATAATATTTCCAACTTTAATATTTCCAACTTTACCGAGCACACAGCACAGAGGCAGGCAGGTGAGGTGACTTAAGCACGTCAAATGTTCATGACCCACAACGTGTGTTGAATTGAAATACTGTAGCCTACCTGTCAGAAAACGGACAGAATTTGTCACGGATTTTAACGTTATGTGTCTGTTGTGTTTTGAACGACTCTGTTGTCTGTAGGCTACGTCATTCTATTTGCAATCCGAGACAAATATTCGTCCCCTCCTGTAGAATATCCACATTTCAACATAGTGCAGTGCAGCAGCGGTGCCGTTACAGGGACACCGGCTCTGTGCGGGAAGAGAGAGCAGAGCTCCCCGCTCCGCTCAGCCAGCGGCTCCGTGCTCACAGTGCTCCGTGCTCGCCAAGCCGGCTGTGGTGCGCTGTGGCCGGGGGAGAGACCGGCATGCCGGTGAGAGAACCGGGAGGAGAGCCAAGGGGCCAGTGAGTGCACCGCGTCTCTCCCTGCCTCTCACACGCTCCTGTGCTTCTCTCTCCTGCAAGTCGTACATGCGCAGATATATAAACCCGAAAGAAACCCGGTTATGCTGGATACATGCAGAGAGAAAACCGATTATTGCCCAGAAACCTAGGTGTGTTTATCGGTTTATTCATAACCCGTTTATGACCATAAACGGATAAAGCTTATCGGTTTATGCTGTTTACATGACCATTTGAATAATCAGGTAACTCAGAAATCCGCTAATAAACAGTTTATTGGTGTGCATGTAAACGCACTCATTCATCGCTGCTGTCAGGCTCGCACCCTCCTCCTCCCCTTCTCCTCCCGGTCATCGCAGACCTATCCCATTCTTCAGTCGGAAGAGTCATCATGAGTCTCAGAAGGAGATCACCAGCACCACCAGTATCTAGACACTGCAGGGGGATATATCTGGATGCTGATCTGGGCTGGTGCAGCTCTCTCAAGATCTCCCTGCGGTGTCTAACCGCCAAAGACTAATAACAATACTTTATTCTCAACATTCTTTCTGTAGTAAATTATTCACTTTATTGTAATAAATATCACTTTATTCATCCTTTGGTCTCTAGTCTCTCCTGATTGAAATTAAAATGGCAAAGAATAACTATAAGAAAGAGACCATATCTATGGTGTCATTCAGGCCTGGAGGCCTCATAGCTCTGAGTCTATGAATCCATCTACTCTCTAGCTCACACATGGGCAAAATACGGCCCGCGGGCGCCCCCTGTGTGGCCTGCGATGGAATTGCAAAAAAATAAGAAAAAAAATAAGTTTTTTTTTTTTTACACACACACACACACACACACACACACACACACACACACACACACACACACACACACACACACACACACACACACACACACACACACACACACACACACACACAACGCAACATGCAAGATACCAGCTGAATAAGTGTCCAAATGTTCATGTCATATTCTGGCCAATACTCCACTTCTGTTATAGCATTTCAGTCTGGAATATGGAATATCTTTCAATAATCTTTATGACTAAAAGGCTACATTGAAGTAGAAATTTAAATAACTCATTGGTTTTGGATTTATCTAGCTTCAAGACTGCATTTTTGTTTGTGTGACCCTCAACACAGGCTTTGATCATCCCGGGACACTTACTGATACTTAAAATACTTAAATTAACCCACTCATATTCTGATTTATTTCAAGAAAAACATTTCAGCTAGTGTAAATTATAATTGGCTGGTAACTTTAAAATCTAGCAGCCATATTGGCAGGTGGTGAAAAAAGTTAATTTCAAGTAGAGATGCTGCGATCCGATCATGTGATCGGATATCGGCGCGATATCAGCCAAAAAACATGGATCGGATCGGATTCCAGCGAAAATGACCGATCCAAGGCTCCGATATAAGCACTCCATTCCATGACTCCGCTCCAGGATTTCTATCCAGCATGCAGCAGCAGCAGCAGCACACAGAGGCCGCGTTGAGCCTAGGATGGCCAGGGCCAAAACGTCAGACACACCCGTCCTTAACCTGAAGGCTCTTTCACACACAGATCGCGCAAAAATTGACGTTTTTGAGTCACGCAAAGCCCGCACCCTCGCCACAGAAATTGCTTTCACACAGAGCCAAGCAGCACGGCCACATTCCCGTGCTGCTGTGTACTTTCAGGTGAAATCCCCTGCTCCCGGATTGAAAGGCGAGCGGAGGGATTTCCTGCTCCTCCTAGCCCAAATGAATATTTTCATAGGTTAGTGTAGCCTAGTCTACTGTATGATGAATGAATTCATTCAACAACAAGACTTCCCTCCTCCTAGTCCGCTGAGCAGGGACGATAGGCGCACTCGCATGGTGGGCGGGCAGATCGATATGGTGTCCTACTAAAATTGGAACGATACACGACCGCCCGCATATCAAACAGCTGATCCGCGTTCCCCGACGAACGCATAACGTTCGTCGGGGGAATAGTATAGGCTATAAATGCACATGACTACTTAACTAGTAGTTTTTGTAAGGGAATGCACAGAGCTGATTTCGAGAGGGAATAACCTCAGACCAACTCGCCACAGACAGCTATAGCCCTCTGAAGCTTATTATTATATCCGTTAATTGTACCTACTAATGTCAACATCGTTTGAGCATAAAGCCTAACCGCACGGAGCATTCCTCCTGGCGTCCCTGCAGTCATGATTGTATAGGCTACTTTTTTTACTTTCACTCCTGCACTTTCTTGATACATGAGGTGATTTCCCCTGTAATTTTTTTTATGAATGAGCAGACCATTCGCACCTTTTCCGGCTCACTGCGACGACCTTTCAAATGGAGGCAGGTTGCCAGGTAACCCGGCACTGTTACTACCTACCGTCGCGGGACAAAAGGCGTAAAACAATTGTCCACCAAAGCGCGTTCACGACTTTCACATCGGAGGCGCTAATCCTATTTTCCGTGCATTTTTCGGCTTTCAAGGCCGGTGTGAAAGAGCCTTATGTGCGATTCGAAATCACGCGTCCGCACCATAGACTGGCAAAACATGGCAGCCCCCAGTGTGGCTGACAGTTTGCAATTTGCAATACATGTCCCGCAAGGTTTCTGAGATTAGGGGAAAGTCTGAGCTGGCGTTACGCTAAACCAAACGTGGGGATGAGGCAGCGGATTTGTTTTGGCGTTAACGTTAGCTGTTGTGATGATGGCTAACGGGGCTAACGTTAGCTAGCTGGTTAGGCTATCTAGTTGCAGGGCAGCGCTCCACAAGCTTGTTGTGACCAAAACCCCCGCATTTAAAGCATTTCATACTCCCAGAGCTGGCGTAAACCATAGAGAACCTCATGCATTAGCCTACTCAAAATGAAACGTCCAGGGTTTGTGTCTCCAAAATCAACGTTACATGCAAGCTAACGTAGCTAGCTGCGGAGCACTCATGATCTATAAGGAAAACGAATGCGCACATAGCCTACATAATTGTCAACATCACATACATGTATTTTCTTTAATCTAGACTACAGGCATCATTTTTCAGTCAAAAGTGAAACGACACAGATATGATGGCGTATAGTGAGGCTTTCCATGCCTCACTATAGAACTGGCCCCATGCAAAATTCAGACCGCTTATATGTTGCCGTCATGCCAATAAGAGTCTAAATGTAATTTTTTATGTTTTATCTGCAGACTAAGCAGCTAGGCTTTCAGTTCTATAAAAGCCATTATTTTTTGTATTGACTATTGAGTGATACACTTTACTAAAAAAAAAAATATTATATCACAATAGTGATGTCAGATTTGCTTAGGTCAGAGCTATGGAATATTAAATCATCCATCTTTGCTCACAACATTTGCCCTTTCTTTCTTCTTCTTTTTTACGCCAGGTGTCACTGTAGCAAGGTTGTACCCTAGTTGTTGAACTTTCAGCTGCTGACGATTTCAGCTAAAAACAGCGTGTAAATGACATCTTTTCAAGTCAACTTGGCATCACAGGGCTTGTGGAGACTTGCATTATGCCAGGTGAGCAGTATGGAAGCATTTAATGTATTCTTTCTGTTGTTTTGTACGTTTTTGCTCATGGCCCCCTTCACACTCAGCAGACAGCTCTCTGTGCCTGCCACAGCTGGAGTGCAGTTCTCCTATCTCGGTGTGTGATGCGTCCAGAGTGCTTTACCCAGTGCACTGACTGTATGAGAGTACCTCATAGGACCCCACTTCAAACAAACTGAACTATCCCTTTAAGACTGAATAATGACATCACAACTGTTCATTTAAAATTAGTTATTCCTCGAGGACATTTTTTGTGGCCCTCCCTATTATCAAAGTTAGCCATCCATGGGTTACGGCACGACAATAGTTGTTCGCCCCCCCCGGCAACAATCTGGGTTTCTCATGTGGCCCCCCATGAAAAATAATTGCCCGCCCCTGCTCTAGCTGGTTGAGAGCTCTCTCCCTGTCCCCTCTTCTAGAGGTGAGAGGGATGTGGTCTATACCCCTAGCTGTAAAGCAGACAGGGACACCATTGTGAGAATCTCTAAAGTCTTTCATAATGGCATAGTCGCAGTTGCCTGTTTTGACAGCATATTTATGCTCGGCAAGACGGTCCTGAAGGCGTATTTTTGTGCGGCCGACATAAAAGGAATCACACAGAGAACAGGAAAGTAAGTACCGTAAATTCCGGACTATAAGCCGCGGCTTTTTTCCCGTTTTTTGGCCTTTTTTGGCCCCTGCGGCTTATATAACGGTGCGGCTTATCTATGGATTTTTTCAGGGGGAAAAAAAAAAAAAAACTGAATTCTCTCTTCTTTAGCACTCTTTCTAACTATAAATCCACTTCTGTTTTAATTTCCTCTCTTGCCCTCTTTTCACCACACTGTATGACACTGTATGACACTGTGTGCACTGTAAAAAAGAAACACAGGTGGTGTTGTGTTATGTTGTTTTGTTGAAATGTTAATAAATGGGAGCTTCCTCAAACAGCCATCTCTTTCCCGACAATCCCCTCTGTGCATGAACCCTTACATATGGTAATTAAACATTAAAACACAATAAAAAAATAAAAATAAAAATAAAAATACCATTAACACATTGAATGCCAGCCATGTTTTCATTCCTGTAGGTAAGTTGTGCCAGGGGTGTTTTTGACGATTCTGGCTCATTTTAGAACAGCCGAGGATTCTTTTCTGTTAAGAATTCATGAACACCAATCATCTAAAAATAACTAATAGAATGTGTGCTTTCTCTGTCTAAAAGAGTTAGTTTGCAGAGTTAGTAGTTATGTAGATATTAGCCGTTGAGTACAGCATGGTTTCAGCGTCTGGAAATTTATTCAGAGATAAATGGCTTTTTGTGAAACAGTCACTTTAACCATTCATTTTTGGCATCAGTAAGACCGTCAGACATTCTAAACAATAGTTTTGAACAGTAATTTCCTCCATAACAACAGGAAACACCCCTCTCATTCAAACTCCTCCCTCCGTGTGTCTTCTCCTCCTTCCTCCTAACAGCGGGCGTGTGTGTGTGTGTGTGTGTGTGTGTGTGTGTCTCCAAACTCCTCCCTCCGTAGGTGTGGCTTTGCAGTGTTTTGTCACAGGCGAGTTTCTGTTGCCTCACAGATCCTAAAAAAAGAGAAGGGAATCGCAGGAGCGGGGAAGAGGAGAGGAGAGGAGAGGCGAGGGGGGGGGGGGTTAGACACGGGAGAGAAATTCCTTCGCGATCCCCTTCTTCCAATCTTGAGGCAGCCTACTCCGCTCTGCTGCTGCTCCTCTGGGCTGCTGCTGCTGGCGGCTCTCGGGCAGTCTGGCTTACTGTAAAAACGGGCTCGTTCGTTTCTTGAGGTGTCGGCTGAGAGCTTTGAAGAAGCTTTTGCGATTCTGGTCTTATTTATGCGCAAAGGTACTCGAGTGTGTGTGTGTGTGCGCGCGCGTGTGTGTGTGTGTGTGTGTGGGGGGGGGAGGGGATCTCTGTCCGTTCTGTGTGTGTGTCTCGGGGCTCCTGACTGTAAAATCGCCAAGCCTGCTTTTGGTGTACCGTGGCTGTGGCTTCTCTCTGTATCTGTCGCCACTTAGTGGTCGGTAAAATAGATTACACACATGCTCTTGCTCCTATAATTATCTCGAAGATGTAAAAGGGGTTGATTGATGTACCACCGTCAAAAAAAAAAAATCTTTATGTAAGACGAGTTAGTCCGTCCTTGGCACTCAAGCGCTGGATTATGTAAGACGAGTTAGGTCGTCTATGGCACTTAATGTGTTAAAACACCCGCGGCTTATAGTCCGGTGCGGCTTATATATGTAAAAAACAGTCAACTTTGCAGGTGCAGCTTATACACCGGTGCGGCTTATAGTCCGGAATTTACGGTAAATAACATGTGTAGTTTTACAGTTAATGAAGTGTTTAATGGTGTAAACCTGTTGTGTGGTTGGATGGGTGAAAACCTTGGATTTCACTATAAGGTCACATTGTTTGCAATGTCCACACTTAAAAGAACCATTGGGCGCTTTAGGTAACCATGTGGTTAGTTCTTTGGCAGGTAAGTGACTATGCACAAGAATATCACCCAGATTAGGAGCCCTCCTAAAAGAAAAAACAGAAGGGTCTGGAAAGACCTCACGTAGCGTCTCATCACACTGGATGAGTTCCCAGTTTCTTTTAAAGTCGAAGTGAACCGGAGGCGAATGCAATAGCACGAGCGTCGGAGACTGAAAACAAATTGAGAGGCGGACCATATACGTGTCGATGATTTGATTTGACAATTCTGTCGACTGGCTTTGGCATTGGTCAATCATGGCGTGTTCCACCCCCAAATCGAGTGGGATTCAGCGTGTTGTCGTGCTACACGAGTGGGATCCGCGGAGTACCAGGCAGCCACTTGCTTCATGCAGAGCGAGCGGACAATCCGATGCATGGGTGCTGCCCGCCCGCCTGAAATCTCAGAGGGCAGACCCCTGACTACCACGCTCTCAAGCGCGCGCATTTTACGCTATTTCTGTAAATACGATATTCCTGGAATGCGCGTTTTAACGAGCCAGTTACATTTCTTTGCATTCTTAGAGATTATAGTTTTTGTTTTTTGTTCATGTTTCATGCAATTGGCCAAGTTAGTAGTTGGTTTATGGGATAGGAATTCTGCCAGATGACAGGCACTAGGCGCCATTTTCTACTTCATTTGGAAGAGAAAATTATCCTGAAATGAAGATTTGATTGACAGCTGCATGCCGTGATATGATTGGTTGAAATGGGGTAGAAATTTGATAGTACTAGGTGACGTCAGCAAACTGTACATTACTGTTATCAATGAAATCTTGAATAATGAACTTTTGAAGGAATTAGATTTGTGATTTTTTTGCATAGCTACATTATTAAATAGGTGCACTGCATACCCAGGTATTTGAACTAAAAGAAAAGAAAAGTCATTTTTGGGTTCAGCTCGACTTTAATTTTGGAGCGTACAGTGTAAGCCTCAGTGCTGTACCCGGTAGTGAAAACAACTTGATCACCTTTCACACTCCTGGCCTTCCTGTTCCACTAAAGTAGTAGTCTAAACCCTAACCCTAAAACACTCATACACTCACACACAAACTGCATAAAGCTATGGAACGTTTCATAATAGCTTAATATCCAATGACGTATGTAATGAAACATAATGTAATGATATAATAATTAGTGGCGAACCCACCCCCCCCCCCCCCAACTACGGCACAACAAAACACACTAGGAAAAGGAAAGAAGGAAGGAACACACACACACACACACACACACACACACACACACACACACACACACACACACACACACACACACACACACGTGCAAGTTGAGGTCTTGGAGAGGGCATAAACAGGCTATTTGAAACCTACATGCCCAAGCTCATAATATGAGTTCTCTTCCACAGCTAACGTTAGCTTCTTTAGGTCGCTGCATCGTTACACACAATAATTACTCCACTGCTCAGCTATGGAAATTACATTCCTTAAACAAATGACTGTCCCTTGTCAGTCACACAAACACACAGTTTTAACAATTACATGACCAGATCAACCAATACACAGAAAGACCATGTCAAGACACAACTCCAGACAGAGTAGGCCTACTATTATTCAACAGGATGACAACACAAAAGCCGAGTGGATCCAATGAGCTTCCGCTGCCCAACATGTTAGAAACACACCGACATCAGCTGCTCCAGCAACACTAGTGTTTAACTCAAGACCAAATCCATCCTCGAAATGACAACAAGCAAGCATTCCCAGACAGTAGGCTAACAGCACAGCAGTATTGTGTGCCTCTTGTGTCGAACTGCGCGTAGGCTACTGTGGCCGCCCAACACGCGTTGACCAAAGATAATCTATTGACAAGATGTCCCTGGCGGGCGCAGCGCCCCTGCATCTTACCTGGAGGGTTCGTATCTTCTCTGCTGGAGGAGGGATTCATGGCTCTCGGTCAAACAACACGCTACTGATGAGTAATAACGTTGTTTGAAGCTGAAAGTTATGAGAAAGACGCTATTATTCTCTGCCCGTCGCTTTAGCAGTGCTGTCTTCAGTTATACTGTTGTTGTAATCATCGCACGTGACGTAGAGTTTTCCAGACGGGTTTTCCACAGCAATTAGGCTACCTGATTATAAAGTGGCCTCACCGGGTGCACATGCGTAGTGTGCACACGTGTGTTTCCGCAGGCTCTAGCCAAATAATTCAGATTCAGAAGCGAAACTTTTCCCTCTTTCTCCCCTCTGCTCACCAGAGAACACTTGAGAGACCATTGACTGACTGTATGAGACCAGTGTCAATTGCGCAGGAATTTATGAGTAGGAATTTTTGACTTCCTGTTTAGGATTCTTCAAAATAAAAGGTTTAATTCAAACGATTCAAACTCAATAAAATACACAAATTGAAGTGATGTCACACAAATTGAATACATACTCATGGAAAAGGTGATATATTGCATTTACATATATAAACCTTTTGTATTGTAGTACCCTAAATCTATTATTGTAAAAACCGAACTTTATCATGCTTTTACTTTGAAAGCGAAATCACTAAACCGGAAGTATAATGCCTGCTGGAGCTGAAAATATTCCTGCTCACTTGACGCTGGTCTCTGCCCTTTTGCTCGGTCACTCTGCTGGCTGAGCACTTCAGCCTGGACACCACCAGCGACGGGGCTGCTGGCATAGTCTACTGTTGGCTGCAGTTTCCAGGTATGCACTGAAGTCTGGCCTTTTTCCACCTGACACACATTGCAATGTTAAACAACTTCTTCAACAGGTTCAACAGTCTATGCCGGCCGGGTTCAACACAGGATCCTCAGCTGTCTCGCCCCTGCATGTCCCCAGCCACACAGGGGGGTCTACCTCCACTGCCTGCTTCGCTCTCTCTCTCTCACACCTCTCCGGTGATCAACAGGCTTGCACTGTGCCTACAATCACCCTCCCCCCACAACACAACCAACATGAGCCCCCCTCTACCCCCACCCCCACCGGCAGGCTGTTGGTCACCAGCAGCTGAGTTGGAGAGGCTACACAGGGATGGACAACTTTGATCATAGAGAAGGCCACAAAAAATGTCCTCGCTACTAGAGGCCCAGATTATGACCATGCACGTCCACCAGTAGCCTACTGTAACACCATCACTCCCAATTAGAGCTACTAATTTGATGAAAAGGACTGGTAATCCAAGTTTATTTTACCAACAGTTATATTTATTAAATTTAGTAATTCTTCCATTCAGATGACACCAGAAACTTTGCTCTAGCTTTAAAACAGCCCACTACATTAATTTGATGGGGTACATCACCCAAATGTCATATTAATCAGATTCAGGGGGGGGGGGGGGGGGTTGGACGATTCCAAGGGCCCTTGACTGACAGGGGCCCCAAAAACATTTTTTTTTTTACAGTGCACCTGAACGCAACATACAAGATACCAGCTGAATAAGTGTCCAAATGTTCATGTCATTCTGGCCAATACTCTACTTCTGTTATAACATTTCAGTCTGGAATATGAAATATCAATAATCTTTATGACTAAAAGGCTAAAAGTAATCTCATGTGTAAGAAATGACTGATCTCAATAAGTATTGCTGCTAAAAGATTAGAGGTGTTTCTGTATCATGTTAAAAGAAAAAAATGAACTTAGGCTCACAGCTGTTTTCATTTGTTTCAGCACAAATGATAGGCCAGTAGAAGGAACAAAGGCACTTTGTGTGTGTGTGTTAAATCATATGACCCAATCAGTTTTTATTTCACAGCTGAGAAAACAATCCAGTTTAAAAAACATTGAAACTGGGTCCCATAATGCAACAAGTAGCCTAAGTAAAGTAGGAGTGAATGAAACCTTCACACAGTCTGCATCCTCACCCACTGCACAGAGCTAGTCATCATGACCACAACAAATCACAACAGTAGCTCACACAGCATCACACACATCAGCATTGCATCAATTACAGTCAGGGTTCGAGTTATAGTCAGATAGCTATGGGGTCCCCCTAAATCTAAAAAAAATTGGGCCGTTTTTTCCTCAAATTGTGGCCGTTTGAAGCCAGATTTAGAGGAATATCTAATTTTAAATTAACATTCGGTTTAGACTGTTGTGTGATGTTATTATTCAGTCTTACACTTGCATCTGATAAAATACAACAATTTAATTTGACAAATGAGACAAAATTGCTGAACTTAAATTAACATTTATTTAACTCTGTCTCTGCACTTATAAATCAAAAACTACAAAAATAAATACATAATGCTCATACATACATATACATAATGCAAATACAATTTGCTTTCCGAGCAGTTCTCTGCACTCCGCAATAAACGCTATCTAAAAACAACAAGAAGAAGAAAACAGATGAATGGGGCAGCCATCCCCTACACTACCGTTGACGCTACCGTTGCATAGCAACAACAGACCGGAAGTAACCAGAGTAGGCTAACATGTGCACAGGTCATCAAGAACTTGTGAATGAAAAACAAATTGCACCAAACAAACAGCAGCATATGTCAGCAGATACAGTGGCAGCATCTTGTTAGAACAAAAACAAACTGTAGGATTAATACTTACAAAATGAAAAGTCTCAGTCTCCTCTCCTCTCAGCTGTGTCCACGACATCATCAGCATAACGTTAGCTTAGCTACAAGCTAGTAGCAACCTAGCTGTTGCGCTAACAGGTCGTTGTCCGTTGTCTGAAGCCGTTCTTTGTTTCTTTCTAAAACCGAAGCTATCCGGGCTTTTACACCCCGTTGGCAGCTTAAACCTTTTCTTCGGTGGCATGGTAACGCTATACTAAAGATTAATAATATCGTGTTGGCTCAGGCGGCTGTTTACATCACGTGATGGTTGCATCTTGTGGCTTCTTCTCCCTGCAACTCGGTTGTAGTAGTAGAACACGCGCTCATGGGCGGCGCATGGTGGCTTGGAGGTGAAATGCAGCCTATTTCACACAACAATTCAAACGGTTGTTTTGGGAAAACTGAAAACATGTTTCTTAGCCTATTTATCTAGTTAACATAAATAATAATAATTCTTACATCGAAAAATGTGTTATTTGGAACACAAAAAAAGGGAGAAAAAAAAGTTATATTTGTGGGGGTCCCACAGGTGGTCTGGACTATGGGGTCCCAAACTCTATCTATGGGGTCCAAGACCCCATAGGTCCCCCCATAACTCGATCCCTGATTACAGTTATGGCTGGTGGACTCATACATCTTGTCACTGTGCTGGCCAAACCTTAGCAGCATCTGGTCCTGGGCCCTCGCAGACAGAGAGCCCCCAAGCATCCTACACCAATCCATCTAATCCATACAGGAGAGTAAACATTGAATCGCTATCGGTCGTGGTGAGATTTGAGCTGTTTCTTCCAGAATTCTTTGAAGATTGTTCAAACGTGTGTGAAGAAGTCTCTCACAGGTCTATGTTTTCTGTGTTTCTTTATTCAAACGTGTGTGAAGAAGTCTCTCACAGGTCTATGTTTTCTGTGTTTCTTTATTCAAACGTGTGTGAAGAAGTCTCTCACAGGTCTATATTTTCTGTGTTTCTTTAGACACCAGCAGAGTACACCTCCCTGACTGGCATCGAGTCCACAGAGAGGCGTACTACCATCGTCCATGGCCTGCGTGATGTAAGTGCTCCCTGTTTTCTTAACACCATTTTCTTAACAAAAGTCTGTGTCCAGTCGTCCAGTATTTCTGTAGGCTATGTGAGCCGCATATCAAGACCAGCATCGATTTGGTTTTCATAGTTTAAATTAATGTGTAAGTGCAAAATGGAAGGAAGGACAGACTGACAGACAGACTGACGGACTGAGAAACTCACAGACAGACAGACAGACTGACAGATAGACTAAACCTTCGATCCATTTGACACTTGACAAGTCTTGTATTGTAATTGTTATGACTACCAGTTAGACAGACAGACAGACATGAATACTGTATATCTAGTGTTCATTTGCTGCTTTTCAAATGAGCTGTGAGGTGAATGTGACTGAACTGTCATTGACTGTGTTTGTAAATGCAGCTCTACCCAAAGGCAGCGGAAGCCGGGGAGGAGGAAGCCATGGCGTTCCTCACCTTAATGGAGCAGATGATGGCTGTGGACGCCAAGCTGAGAGCCACGCCCAGCGACGCTCTGCAGTCCATCTTCATCACCATGGAGGACGCCACCAGCTCTTGGTAAGTGTGTGTGTGTCAGTGTGTGTGTTGTGTGAACACTGTTAACAGACAGTGGTTAGACAGGTGTTTGAGAGATGAAGTGAAGGATGATCAATTGATGGATTGATTGATGTATTGATTGATTGTCATACTTCTTGCAGGGAACATGACAGCGCTGATGACACTGTCCTGGCTGACACCAGCACTGTTCCAGCTGACACCAGCACTGTTCCAGCTGACGAGCCTTCCTGTCCCACTGAGACAGCTGAGGAGGCGTTGACCGCTGACCCAATCACTGAGGTCAAGAAAAAAAGTAAGATTCAAGGCCAAATGTGATCTGTTCAGGTTTCTGCTTCAAATTATATGTCCTAATGTTGAGAAGGGTGCTCGAGTCGTTTGACTAAATGTCAAATTGCTTTTCTTGCAGGGTTCAGACCTTTTAAGAAGTGGAGGCGAGTTGTCTCCAGGGTGAAGGCCCTGCTGTGTTGCCTTCCCCAGGATGATGTCTGAGCTGAGGCTGCACCTCCTCAGCTCCAGGTGCACACTGCACCTCCTCAGCTCCAGGTGCCGCCCGCACCTCCTCAGCTCCAGGTGCACACTGCACCTCCTCAGCTCCAGGTGCCGCCCGCACCTCCTCAGCTCCAGGTGCTCCCTGCACCTCCTCCGCCCCAGGTGCTCCCTGCACCACCTCCTCCGCTGCAGGTGGTGCCCGCACCTCCTCAGCTCCAGGTGCTGCCTGCACCTCCTCAGCTCCAGGTGCTCCCTGCACCTCCTCAGCTGCAGGTGCACCCTGCACCTCCTCCACCCCAGGTGCTCCCTGCACCACCTCCTCCGCTGCAGGTGCCCCTCGCACTGCCAGTCCTGGTGGCCCCCGCAGCTCCAGTCCCGGTGCACCTGCACCTCCAGTCCCGGTGCCCCCTGCACCTCCATCTACCTAACCAGCTCAGTCCTCCTCTGACAACCTCACCTAACCAGCAACACCTGGGGCTCTGATTGGGCCTCTGCCAGCCGCACCTGGGCTCAATAAAGGACCGGTGATTAGGTGAAGCTCATGTACCCTGGACTGTTTCTTTATTCAAACGTGTGTGAAGAAGTCTCTCACAGGTCTATGTTTTCTGTGTTTCTTTATTCAAACGTGTGTGAAGAAGTCTCTCACAGGTCTATATTTTCTGTGTTTCTTTAGACACCAGCAGAGTACACCTCCCTGACTGGCATCAAGTCCACAGAGAGGCGTACTACCATCGTCCATGGCCTGCGTGATGTAAGTGCTCCCTGTTTTCTTAACACCATTTTCTTAACAAAAGTCTGTGTCCAGTCGTCCAGTATTTCTGTAGGCTATGTGAGCCGCATATCAAGACCAGCATCGATTTGGTTTTCATAGTTTAAATTAATGTGTAAGTGCAAAATGGAAGGACAGACTGACAGACAGACTGACGGACTGAGAAACTCACAGACAGATAGACAGACTGACAGATAGACTAAACCTTCGATCCATTTGACACTTGACAAGTCTTGTATTGTAATTGCTATGACTACCAGTTAGACAGACAGACAGACAGACATGAATACTGTATATCTAGTGTTCATTTGCTGCTTTTCAAATGAGCTGTGAGGTGAATGTGACTGAACTGTCATTGACTGTGTTTGTAAATGCAGCTCTACCCAAAGGCAGCGGAAGCCGGGGAGGAGGAAGCCATGGCGTTCCTCACCTTAATGGAGCAGATGATGGCTGTGGACGCCAAGCTGAGAGCCACGCCCAGCGACGCTCTGCAGTCCATCTTCATCACCATGGAGGACGCCACCAGCTCTTGGTAAGTGTGTGTGTGTCAGTGTGTGTGTTGTGTGAACACTGTTAACAGACAGTGGTTAGACAGGTGTTTGAGAGATGAAGTGAAGGATGATCAATTGATGGATTGATTGATGTATTGATTGATTGTCATACTTCTTGCAGGGAACATGACAGCGCTGATGACACTGTCCTGGCTGACACCAGCACTGTTCCAGCTGACACCAGCACTGTTCCAGCTGACGAGCCTTCCTGTCCCACTGAGACAGCTGAGGAGGCGTTGACCGCTGACCCAATCACTGAGGTCAAGAAAAAAAGTAAGATTCAAGGCCAAATGTGATCTGTTCAGGTTTCTGCTTCAAATTATATGTCCTAATGTTGAGAAGGGTGCTCGAGTCGTTTGACTAAATGTCAAATTGCTTTTCTTGCAGGGTTCAGACCTTTTAAGAAGTGGAGGCGAGTTGTCTCCAGGGTGAAGGCCCTGCTGTGTTGCCTTCCCCAGGATGATGTCTGAGCTGAGGCTGCACCTCCTCAGCTCCAGGTGCACACTGCACCTCCTCAGCTCCAGGTGCCGCCCGCACCTCCTCAGCTCCAGGTGCACACTGCACCTCCTCAGCTCCAGGTGCCGCCCGCACCTCCTCAGCTCCAGGTGCTCCCTGCACCTCCTCCGCCCCAGGTGCTCCCTGCACCACCTCCTCAGCTCCAGGTGCTGCCTGCACCTCCTCAGCTCCAGGTGCTCCCTGCACCTCCTCAGCTGCAGGTGCACCCTGCACCTCCTCCACCCCAGGTGCTCCCTGCACCACCTCCTCCGCTGCAGGTGCCCCTCGCACTGCCAGTCCTGGTGGCCCCCGCAGCTCCAGTCCCGGTGCACCTGCACCTCCAGTCCCGGTGCCCCCTGCACCTCCATCTACCTAACCAGCTCAGTCCTCCTCTGACAACCTCACCTAACCAGCAACACCTGGGGCTCTGATTGGGCCTCTGCCAGCCGCACCTGGGCTCAATAAAGGACCGGTGATTAGGTGAAGCTCATGTACCCTGGACTGTTTCTTTATTCAAACGTGTGTGAAGAAGTCTCTCACAGGTCTATGTTTTCTGTGTTTCTTTATTCAAACGTGTGTGAAGAAGTCTCTCACAGGTCTATGTTTTCTGTGTTTCTTTAGACACCAGCAGAGTACACCTCCCTGACTGGCATCAAGTCCACAGAGAGGCGTACTACCATCGTCCATGGCCTGCGTGATGTAAGTGCTCCCTGTTTTCTTAACACCATTTTCTTAACAAAAGTCTGTGTCCAGTCGTCCAGTATTTCTGTAGGCTATGTGAGCCGCATATCAAGACCAGCATCGATTTGGTTTTCATAGTTTAAATTAATGTGTAAGTGCAAAATGGAAGGACAGACTGACAGACAGACTGACGGACTGAGAAACTCACAGACAGATAGACAGACTGACAGATAGACTAAACCTTCGATCCATTTGACACTTGACAAGTCTTGTATTGTAATTGCTATGACTACCAGTTAGACAGACAGACAGACAGACATGAATACTGTATATCTAGTGTTCATTTGCTGCTTTTCAAATGAGCTGTGAGGTGAATGTGACTGAACTGTCATTGACTGTGTTTGTAAATGCAGCTCTACCCAAAGGCAGCGGAAGCCGGGGAGGAGGAAGCCATGGCGTTCCTCACCTTAATGGAGCAGATGATGGCTGTGGACGCCAAGCTGAGAGCCACGCCCAGCGACGCTCTGCAGTCCATCTTCATCACCATGGAGGACGCCACCAGCTCTTGGTAAGTGTGTGTGTGTCAGTGTGTGTGTTGTGTGAACACTGTTAACAGACAGTGGTTAGACAGGTGTTTGAGAGATGAAGTGAAGGATGATCAATTGATGGATTGATTGATGTATTGATTGATTGTCATACTTCTTGCAGGGAACATGACAGCGCTGATGACACTGTCCTGGCTGACACCAGCACTGTTCCAGCTGACACCAGCACTGTTCCAGCTGACGAGCCTTCCTGTCCCACTGAGACAGCTGAGGAGGCGTTGACCGCTGACCCAATCACTGAGGTCAAGAAAAAAAGTAAGATTCAAGGCCAAATGTGATCTGTTCAGGTTTCTGCTTCAAATTATATGTCCTAATGTTGAGAAGGGTGCTCGAGTCGTTTGACTAAATGTCAAATTGCTTTTCTTGCAGGGTTCAGACCTTTTAAGAAGTGGAGGCGAGTTGTCTCCAGGGTGAAGGCCCTGCTGTGTTGCCTTCCCCAGGATGATGTCTGAGCTGAGGCTGCACCTCCTCAGCTCCAGGTGCACACTGCACCTCCTCAGCTCCAGGTGCCGCCCGCACCTCCTCAGCTCCAGGTGCACACTGCACCTCCTCAGCTCCAGGTGCCGCCCGCACCTCCTCAGCTCCAGGTGCTCCCTGCACCTCCTCCGCCCCAGGTGCTCCCTGCACCACCTCCTCCGCTGCAGGTGGTGCCCGCACCTCCTCAGCTCCAGGTGCTGCCTGCACCTCCTCAGCTCCAGGTGCTCCCTGCACCTCCTCAGCTGCAGGTGCACCCTGCACCTCCTCCACCCCAGGTGCTCCCTGCACCACCTCCTCCGCTGCAGGTGCCCCTCGCACTGCCAGTCCTGGTGGCCCCCGCAGCTCCAGTCCCGGTGCACCTGCACCTCCAGTCCCGGTGCCCCCTGCACCTCCATCTACCTAACCAGCTCAGTCCTCCTCTGACAACCTCACCTAACCAGCAACACCTGGGGCTCTGATTGGGCCTCTGCCAGCCGCACCTGGGCTCAATAAAGGACCGGTGATTAGGTGAAGCTCATGTACCCTGGACTGTTTCTTTATTCAAACGTGTGTGAAGAAGTCTCTCACAGGTCTATGTTTTCTGTGTTTCTTTATTCAAACGTGTGTGAAGAAGTCTCTCACAGGTCTATATTTTCTGTGTTTCTTTAGACACCAGCAGAGTACACCTCCCTGACTGGCATCAAGTCCACAGAGAGGCGTACTACCATCGTCCATGGCCTGCGTGATGTAAGTGCTCCCTGTTTTCTTAACACCATTTTCTTAACAAAAGTCTGTGTCCAGTCGTCCAGTATTTCTGTAGGCTATGTGAGCCGCATATCAAGACCAGCATCGATTTGGTTTTCATAGTTTAAATTAATGTGTAAGTGCAAAATGGAAGGACAGACTGACAGACAGACTGACGGACTGAGAAACTCACAGACAGATAGACAGACTGACAGATAGACTAAACCTTCGATCCATTTGACACTTGACAAGTCTTGTATTGTAATTGCTATGACTACCAGTTAGACAGACAGACAGACAGACATGAATACTGTATATCTAGTGTTCATTTGCTGCTTTTCAAATGAGCTGTGAGGTGAATGTGACTGAACTGTCATTGACTGTGTTTGTAAATGCAGCTCTACCCAAAGGCAGCGGAAGCCGGGGAGGAGGAAGCCATGGCGTTCCTCACCTTAATGGAGCAGATGATGGCTGTGGACGCCAAGCTGAGAGCCACGCCCAGCGACGCTCTGCAGTCCATCTTCATCACCATGGAGGACGCCACCAGCTCTTGGTAAGTGTGTGTGTGTCAGTGTGTGTGTTGTGTGAACACTGTTAACAGACAGTGGTTAGACAGGTGTTTGAGAGATGAAGTGAAGGATGATCAATTGATGGATTGATTGATGTATTGATTGATTGTCATACTTCTTGCAGGGAACATGACAGCGCTGATGACACTGTCCTGGCTGACACCAGCACTGTTCCAGCTGACACCAGCACTGTTCCAGCTGACGAGCCTTCCTGTCCCACTGAGACAGCTGAGGAGGCGTTGACCGCTGACCCAATCACTGAGGTCAAGAAAAAAAGTAAGATTCAAGGCCAAATGTGATCTGTTCAGGTTTCTGCTTCAAATTATATGTCCTAATGTTGAGAAGGGTGCTCGAGTCGTTTGACTAAATGTCAAATTGCTTTTCTTGCAGGGTTCAGACCTTTTAAGAAGTGGAGGCGAGTTGTCTCCAGGGTGAAGGCCCTGCTGTGTTGCCTTCCCCAGGATGATGTCTGAGCTGAGGCTGCACCTCCTCAGCTCCAGGTGCACACTGCACCTCCTCAGCTCCAGGTGCCGCCCGCACCTCCTCAGCTCCAGGTGCACACTGCACCTCCTCAGCTCCAGGTGCCGCCCGCACCTCCTCAGCTCCAGGTGCTCCCTGCACCTCCTCCGCCCCAGGTGCTCCCTGCACCACCTCCTCCGCTGCAGGTGGTGCCCGCACCTCCTCAGCTCCAGGTGCTGCCTGCACCTCCTCAGCTCCAGGTGCTCCCTGCACCTCCTCAGCTGCAGGTGCACCCTGCACCTCCTCCACCCCAGGTGCTCCCTGCACCACCTCCTCCGCTGCAGGTGCCCCTCGCACTGCCAGTCCTGGTGGCCCCCGCAGCTCCAGTCCCGGTGCACCTGCACCTCCAGTCCCGGTGCCCCCTGCACCTCCATCTACCTAACCAGCTCAGTCCTCCTCTGACAACCTCACCTAACCAGCAACACCTGGGGCTCTGATTGGGCCTCTGCCAGCCGCACCTGGGCTCAATAAAGGACCGGTGATTAGGTGAAGCTCATGTACCCTGGACTGTTTCTTTATTCAAACGTGTGTGAAGAAGTCTCTCACAGGTCTATGTTTTCTGTGTTTCTTTATTCAAACGTGTGTGAAGAAGTCTCTCACAGGTCTATATTTTCTGTGTTTCTTTAGACACCAGCAGAGTACACCTCCCTGACTGGCATCAAGTCCACAGAGAGGCGTACTACCATCGTCCATGGCCTGCGTGATGTAAGTGCTCCCTGTTTTCTTAACACCATTTTCTTAACAAAAGTCTGTGTCCAGTCGTCCAGTATTTCTGTAGGCTATGTGAGCCGCATATCAAGACCAGCATCGATTTGGTTTTCATAGTTTAAATTAATGTGTAAGTGCAAAATGGAAGGACAGACTGACAGACAGACTGACGGACTGAGAAACTCACAGACAGATAGACAGACTGACAGATAGACTAAACCTTCGATCCATTTGACACTTGACAAGTCTTGTATTGTAATTGCTATGACTACCAGTTAGACAGACAGACAGACAGACATGAATACTGTATATCTAGTGTTCATTTGCTGCTTTTCAAATGAGCTGTGAGGTGAATGTGACTGAACTGTCATTGACTGTGTTTGTAAATGCAGCTCTACCCAAAGGCAGCGGAAGCCGGGGAGGAGGAAGCCATGGCGTTCCTCACCTTAATGGAGCAGATGATGGCTGTGGACGCCAAGCTGAGAGCCACGCCCAGCGACGCTCTGCAGTCCATCTTCATCACCATGGAGGACGCCACCAGCTCTTGGTAAGTGTGTGTGTGTCAGTGTGTGTGTTGTGTGAACACTGTTAACAGACAGTGGTTAGACAGGTGTTTGAGAGATGAAGTGAAGGATGATCAATTGATGGATTGATTGATGTATTGATTGATTGTCATACTTCTTGCAGGGAACATGACAGCGCTGATGACACTGTCCTGGCTGACACCAGCACTGTTCCAGCTGACACCAGCACTGTTCCAGCTGACGAGCCTTCCTGTCCCACTGAGACAGCTGAGGAGGCGTTGACCGCTGACCCAATCACTGAGGTCAAGAAAAAAAGTAAGATTCAAGGCCAAATGTGATCTGTTCAGGTTTCTGCTTCAAATTATATGTCCTAATGTTGAGAAGGGTGCTCGAGTCGTTTGACTAAATGTCAAATTGCTTTTCTTGCAGGGTTCAGACCTTTTAAGAAGTGGAGGCGAGTTGTCTCCAGGGTGAAGGCCCTGCTGTGTTGCCTTCCCCAGGATGATGTCTGAGCTGAGGCTGCACCTCCTCAGCTCCAGGTGCACACTGCACCTCCTCAGCTCCAGGTGCCGCCCGCACCTCCTCAGCTCCAGGTGCACACTGCACCTCCTCAGCTCCAGGTGCCGCCCGCACCTCCTCAGCTCCAGGTGCTCCCTGCACCTCCTCCGCCCCAGGTGCTCCCTGCACCACCTCCTCCGCTGCAGGTGGTGCCCGCACCTCCTCAGCTCCAGGTGCTGCCTGCACCTCCTCAGCTCCAGGTGCTCCCTGCACCTCCTCAGCTGCAGGTGCACCCTGCACCTCCTCCACCCCAGGTGCTCCCTGCACCACCTCCTCCGCTGCAGGTGCCCCTCGCACTGCCAGTCCTGGTGGCCCCCGCAGCTCCAGTCCCGGTGCACCTGCACCTCCAGTCCCGGTGCCCCCTGCACCTCCATCTACCTAACCAGCTCAGTCCTCCTCTGACAACCTCACCTAACCAGCAACACCTGGGGCTCTGATTGGGCCTCTGCCAGCCGCACCTGGGCTCAATAAAGGACCGGTGATTAGGTGAAGCTCATGTACCCTGGACTGTTTCTTTATTCAAACGTGTGTGAAGAAGTCTCTCACAGGTCTATGTTTTCTGTGTTTCTTTATTCAAACGTGTGTGAAGAAGTCTCTCACAGGTCTATATTTTCTGTGTTTCTTTAGACACCAGCAGAGTACACCTCCCTGACTGGCATCAAGTCCACAGAGAGGCGTACTACCATCGTCCATGGCCTGCGTGATGTAAGTGCTCCCTGTTTTCTTAACACCATTTTCTTAACAAAAGTCTGTGTCCAGTCGTCCAGTATTTCTGTAGGCTATGTGAGCCGCATATCAAGACCAGCATCGATTTGGTTTTCATAGTTTAAATTAATGTGTAAGTGCAAAATGGAAGGACAGACTGACAGACAGACTGACGGACTGAGAAACTCACAGACAGATAGACAGACTGACAGATAGACTAAACCTTCGATCCATTTGACACTTGACAAGTCTTGTATTGTAATTGCTATGACTACCAGTTAGACAGACAGACAGACAGACATGAATACTGTATATCTAGTGTTCATTTGCTGCTTTTCAAATGAGCTGTGAGGTGAATGTGACTGAACTGTCATTGACTGTGTTTGTAAATGCAGCTCTACCCAAAGGCAGCGGAAGCCGGGGAGGAGGAAGCCATGGCGTTCCTCACCTTAATGGAGCAGATGATGGCTGTGGACGCCAAGCTGAGAGCCACGCCCAGCGACGCTCTGCAGTCCATCTTCATCACCATGGAGGACGCCACCAGCTCTTGGTAAGTGTGTGTGTGTCAGTGTGTGTGTTGTGTGAACACTGTTAACAGACAGTGGTTAGACAGGTGTTTGAGAGATGAAGTGAAGGATGATCAATTGATGGATTGATTGATGTATTGATTGATTGTCATACTTCTTGCAGGGAACATGACAGCGCTGATGACACTGTCCTGGCTGACACCAGCACTGTTCCAGCTGACACCAGCACTGTTCCAGCTGACGAGCCTTCCTGTCCCACTGAGACAGCTGAGGAGGCGTTGACCGCTGACCCAATCACTGAGGTCAAGAAAAAAAGTAAGATTCAAGGCCAAATGTGATCTGTTCAGGTTTCTGCTTCAAATTATATGTCCTAATGTTGAGAAGGGTGCTCGAGTCGTTTGACTAAATGTCAAATTGCTTTTCTTGCAGGGTTCAGACCTTTTAAGAAGTGGAGGCGAGTTGTCTCCAGGGTGAAGGCCCTGCTGTGTTGCCTTCCCCAGGATGATGTCTGAGCTGAGGCTGCACCTCCTCAGCTCCAGGTGCACACTGCACCTCCTCAGCTCCAGGTGCCGCCCGCACCTCCTCAGCTCCAGGTGCACACTGCACCTCCTCAGCTCCAGGTGCCGCCCGCACCTCCTCAGCTCCAGGTGCTCCCTGCACCTCCTCCGCCCCAGGTGCTCCCTGCACCACCTCCTCCGCTGCAGGTGGTGCCCGCACCTCCTCAGCTCCAGGTGCTGCCTGCACCTCCTCAGCTCCAGGTGCTCCCTGCACCTCCTCAGCTGCAGGTGCACCCTGCACCTCCTCCACCCCAGGTGCTCCCTGCACCACCTCCTCCGCTGCAGGTGCCCCTCGCACTGCCAGTCCTGGTGGCCCCCGCAGCTCCAGTCCCGGTGCACCTGCACCTCCAGTCCCGGTGCCCCCTGCACCTCCATCTACCTAACCAGCTCAGTCCTCCTCTGACAACCTCACCTAACCAGCAACACCTGGGGCTCTGATTGGGCCTCTGCCAGCCGCACCTGGGCTCAATAAAGGACCGGTGATTAGGTGAAGCTCATGTACCCTGGACTGTTTCTTTATTCAAACGTGTGTGAAGAAGTCTCTCACAGGTCTATGTTTTCTGTGTTTCTTTATTCAAACGTGTGTGAAGAAGTCTCTCACAGGTCTATATTTTCTGTGTTTCTTTAGACACCAGCAGAGTACACCTCCCTGACTGGCATCAAGTCCACAGAGAGGCGTACTACCATCGTCCATGGCCTGCGTGATGTAAGTGCTCCCTGTTTTCTTAACACCATTTTCTTAACAAAAGTCTGTGTCCAGTCGTCCAGTATTTCTGTAGGCTATGTGAGCCGCATATCAAGACCAGCATCGATTTGGTTTTCATAGTTTAAATTAATGTGTAAGTGCAAAATGGAAGGACAGACTGACAGACAGACTGACGGACTGAGAAACTCACAGACAGATAGACAGACTGACAGATAGACTAAACCTTCGATCCATTTGACACTTGACAAGTCTTGTATTGTAATTGCTATGACTACCAGTTAGACAGACAGACAGACAGACATGAATACTGTATATCTAGTGTTCATTTGCTGCTTTTCAAATGAGCTGTGAGGTGAATGTGACTGAACTGTCATTGACTGTGTTTGTAAATGCAGCTCTACCCAAAGGCAGCGGAAGCCGGGGAGGAGGAAGCCATGGCGTTCCTCACCTTAATGGAGCAGATGATGGCTGTGGACGCCAAGCTGAGAGCCACGCCCAGCGACGCTCTGCAGTCCATCTTCATCACCATGGAGGACGCCACCAGCTCTTGGTAAGTGTGTGTGTGTCAGTGTGTGTGTTGTGTGAACACTGTTAACAGACAGTGGTTAGACAGGTGTTTGAGAGATGAAGTGAAGGATGATCAATTGATGGATTGATTGATGTATTGATTGATTGTCATACTTCTTGCAGGGAACATGACAGCGCTGATGACACTGTCCTGGCTGACACCAGCACTGTTCCAGCTGACACCAGCACTGTTCCAGCTGACGAGCCTTCCTGTCCCACTGAGACAGCTGAGGAGGCGTTGACCGCTGACCCAATCACTGAGGTCAAGAAAAAAAGTAAGATTCAAGGCCAAATGTGATCTGTTCAGGTTTCTGCTTCAAATTATATGTCCTAATGTTGAGAAGGGTGCTCGAGTCGTTTGACTAAATGTCAAATTGCTTTTCTTGCAGGGTTCAGACCTTTTAAGAAGTGGAGGCGAGTTGTCTCCAGGGTGAAGGCCCTGCTGTGTTGCCTTCCCCAGGATGATGTCTGAGCTGAGGCTGCACCTCCTCAGCTCCAGGTGCACACTGCACCTCCTCAGCTCCAGGTGCCGCCCGCACCTCCTCAGCTCCAGGTGCACACTGCACCTCCTCAGCTCCAGGTGCCGCCCGCACCTCCTCAGCTCCAGGTGCTCCCTGCACCTCCTCCGCCCCAGGTGCTCCCTGCACCACCTCCTCCGCTGCAGGTGGTGCCCGCACCTCCTCAGCTCCAGGTGCTGCCTGCACCTCCTCAGCTCCAGGTGCTCCCTGCACCTCCTCAGCTGCAGGTGCACCCTGCACCTCCTCCACCCCAGGTGCTCCCTGCACCACCTCCTCCGCTGCAGGTGCCCCTCGCACTGCCAGTCCTGGTGGCCCCCGCAGCTCCAGTCCCGGTGCACCTGCACCTCCAGTCCCGGTGCCCCCTGCACCTCCATCTACCTAACCAGCTCAGTCCTCCTCTGACAACCTCACCTAACCAGCAACACCTGGGGCTCTGATTGGGCCTCTGCCAGCCGCACCTGGGCTCAATAAAGGACCGGTGATTAGGTGAAGCTCATGTACCCTGGACTGTTTCTTTATTCAAACGTGTGTGAAGAAGTCTCTCACAGGTCTATGTTTTCTGTGTTTCTTTATTCAAACGTGTGTGAAGAAGTCTCTCACAGGTCTATATTTTCTGTGTTTCTTTAGACACCAGCAGAGTACACCTCCCTGACTGGCATCAAGTCCACAGAGAGGCGTACTACCATCGTCCATGGCCTGCGTGATGTAAGTGCTCCCTGTTTTCTTAACACCATTTTCTTAACAAAAGTCTGTGTCCAGTCGTCCAGTATTTCTGTAGGCTATGTGAGCCGCATATCAAGACCAGCATCGATTTGGTTTTCATAGTTTAAATTAATGTGTAAGTGCAAAATGGAAGGACAGACTGACAGACAGACTGACGGACTGAGAAACTCACAGACAGATAGACAGACTGACAGATAGACTAAACCTTCGATCCATTTGACACTTGACAAGTCTTGTATTGTAATTGCTATGACTACCAGTTAGACAGACAGACAGACAGACATGAATACTGTATATCTAGTGTTCATTTGCTGCTTTTCAAATGAGCTGTGAGGTGAATGTGACTGAACTGTCATTGACTGTGTTTGTAAATGCAGCTCTACCCAAAGGCAGCGGAAGCCGGGGAGGAGGAAGCCATGGCGTTCCTCACCTTAATGGAGCAGATGATGGCTGTGGACGCCAAGCTGAGAGCCACGCCCAGCGACGCTCTGCAGTCCATCTTCATCACCATGGAGGACGCCACCAGCTCTTGGTAAGTGTGTGTGTGTCAGTGTGTGTGTTGTGTGAACACTGTTAACAGACAGTGGTTAGACAGGTGTTTGAGAGATGAAGTGAAGGATGATCAATTGATGGATTGATTGATGTATTGATTGATTGTCATACTTCTTGCAGGGAACATGACAGCGCTGATGACACTGTCCTGGCTGACACCAGCACTGTTCCAGCTGACACCAGCACTGTTCCAGCTGACGAGCCTTCCTGTCCCACTGAGACAGCTGAGGAGGCGTTGACCGCTGACCCAATCACTGAGGTCAAGAAAAAAAGTAAGATTCAAGGCCAAATGTGATCTGTTCAGGTTTCTGCTTCAAATTATATGTCCTAATGTTGAGAAGGGTGCTCGAGTCGTTTGACTAAATGTCAAATTGCTTTTCTTGCAGGGTTCAGACCTTTTAAGAAGTGGAGGCGAGTTGTCTCCAGGGTGAAGGCCCTGCTGTGTTGCCTTCCCCAGGATGATGTCTGAGCTGAGGCTGCACCTCCTCAGCTCCAGGTGCACACTGCACCTCCTCAGCTCCAGGTGCCGCCCGCACCTCCTCAGCTCCAGGTGCACACTGCACCTCCTCAGCTCCAGGTGCCGCCCGCACCTCCTCAGCTCCAGGTGCTCCCTGCACCTCCTCCGCCCCAGGTGCTCCCTGCACCACCTCCTCCGCTGCAGGTGGTGCCCGCACCTCCTCAGCTCCAGGTGCTGCCTGCACCTCCTCAGCTCCAGGTGCTCCCTGCACCTCCTCAGCTGCAGGTGCACCCTGCACCTCCTCCACCCCAGGTGCTCCCTGCACCACCTCCTCCGCTGCAGGTGCCCCTCGCACTGCCAGTCCTGGTGGCCCCCGCAGCTCCAGTCCCGGTGCACCTGCACCTCCAGTCCCGGTGCCCCCTGCACCTCCATCTACCTAACCAGCTCAGTCCTCCTCTGACAACCTCACCTAACCAGCAACACCTGGGGCTCTGATTGGGCCTCTGCCAGCCGCACCTGGGCTCAATAAAGGACCGGTGATTAGGTGAAGCTCATGTACCCTGGACTGTTTCTTTATTCAAACGTGTGTGAAGAAGTCTCTCACAGGTCTATGTTTTCTGTGTTTCTTTATTCAAACGTGTGTGAAGAAGTCTCTCACAGGTCTATATTTTCTGTGTTTCTTTAGACACCAGCAGAGTACACCTCCCTGACTGGCATCAAGTCCACAGAGAGGCGTACTACCATCGTCCATGGCCTGCGTGATGTAAGTGCTCCCTGTTTTCTTAACACCATTTTCTTAACAAAAGTCTGTGTCCAGTCGTCCAGTATTTCTGTAGGCTATGTGAGCCGCATATCAAGACCAGCATCGATTTGGTTTTCATAGTTTAAATTAATGTGTAAGTGCAAAATGGAAGGACAGACTGACAGACAGACTGACGGACTGAGAAACTCACAGACAGATAGACAGACTGACAGATAGACTAAACCTTCGATCCATTTGACACTTGACAAGTCTTGTATTGTAATTGCTATGACTACCAGTTAGACAGACAGACAGACAGACATGAATACTGTATATCTAGTGTTCATTTGCTGCTTTTCAAATGAGCTGTGAGGTGAATGTGACTGAACTGTCATTGACTGTGTTTGTAAATGCAGCTCTACCCAAAGGCAGCGGAAGCCGGGGAGGAGGAAGCCATGGCGTTCCTCACCTTAATGGAGCAGATGATGGCTGTGGACGCCAAGCTGAGAGCCACGCCCAGCGACGCTCTGCAGTCCATCTTCATCACCATGGAGGACGCCACCAGCTCTTGGTAAGTGTGTGTGTGTCAGTGTGTGTGTTGTGTGAACACTGTTAACAGACAGTGGTTAGACAGGTGTTTGAGAGATGAAGTGAAGGATGATCAATTGATGGATTGATTGATGTATTGATTGATTGTCATACTTCTTGCAGGGAACATGACAGCGCTGATGACACTGTCCTGGCTGACACCAGCACTGTTCCAGCTGACACCAGCACTGTTCCAGCTGACGAGCCTTCCTGTCCCACTGAGACAGCTGAGGAGGCGTTGACCGCTGACCCAATCACTGAGGTCAAGAAAAAAAGTAAGATTCAAGGCCAAATGTGATCTGTTCAGGTTTCTGCTTCAAATTATATGTCCTAATGTTGAGAAGGGTGCTCGAGTCGTTTGACTAAATGTCAAATTGCTTTTCTTGCAGGGTTCAGACCTTTTAAGAAGTGGAGGCGAGTTGTCTCCAGGGTGAAGGCCCTGCTGTGTTGCCTTCCCCAGGATGATGTCTGAGCTGAGGCTGCACCTCCTCAGCTCCAGGTGCACACTGCACCTCCTCAGCTCCAGGTGCCGCCCGCACCTCCTCAGCTCCAGGTGCACACTGCACCTCCTCAGCTCCAGGTGCCGCCCGCACCTCCTCAGCTCCAGGTGCTCCCTGCACCTCCTCCGCCCCAGGTGCTCCCTGCACCACCTCCTCAGCTCCAGGTGCTGCCTGCACCTCCTCAGCTCCAGGTGCTCCCTGCACCTCCTCAGCTGCAGGTGCACCCTGCACCTCCTCCACCCCAGGTGCTCCCTGCACCACCTCCTCCGCTGCAGGTGCCCCTCGCACTGCCAGTCCTGGTGGCCCCCGCAGCTCCAGTCCCGGTGCACCTGCACCTCCAGTCCCGGTGCCCCCTGCACCTCCATCTACCTAACCAGCTCAGTCCTCCTCTGACAACCTCACCTAACCAGCAACACCTGGGGCTCTGATTGGGCCTCTGCCAGCCGCACCTGGGCTCAATAAAGGACCGGTGATTAGGTGAAGCTCATGTACCCTGGACTGTTTCTTTATTCAAACGTGTGTGAAGAAGTCTCTCACAGGTCTATGTTTTCTGTGTTTCTTTATTCAAACGTGTGTGAAGAAGTCTCTCACAGGTCTATGTTTTCTGTGTTTCTTTAGACACCAGCAGAGTACACCTCCCTGACTGGCATCAAGTCCACAGAGAGGCGTACTACCATCGTCCATGGCCTGCGTGATGTAAGTGCTCCCTGTTTTCTTAACACCATTTTCTTAACAAAAGTCTGTGTCCAGTCGTCCAGTATTTCTGTAGGCTATGTGAGCCGCATATCAAGACCAGCATCGATTTGGTTTTCATAGTTTAAATTAATGTGTAAGTGCAAAATGGAAGGACAGACTGACAGACAGACTGACGGACTGAGAAACTCACAGACAGATAGACAGACTGACAGATAGACTAAACCTTCGATCCATTTGACACTTGACAAGTCTTGTATTGTAATTGCTATGACTACCAGTTAGACAGACAGACAGACAGACATGAATACTGTATATCTAGTGTTCATTTGCTGCTTTTCAAATGAGCTGTGAGGTGAATGTGACTGAACTGTCATTGACTGTGTTTGTAAATGCAGCTCTACCCAAAGGCAGCGGAAGCCGGGGAGGAGGAAGCCATGGCGTTCCTCACCTTAATGGAGCAGATGATGGCTGTGGACGCCAAGCTGAGAGCCACGCCCAGCGACGCTCTGCAGTCCATCTTCATCACCATGGAGGACGCCACCAGCTCTTGGTAAGTGTGTGTGTGTCAGTGTGTGTGTTGTGTGAACACTGTTAACAGACAGTGGTTAGACAGGTGTTTGAGAGATGAAGTGAAGGATGATCAATTGATGGATTGATTGATGTATTGATTGATTGTCATACTTCTTGCAGGGAACATGACAGCGCTGATGACACTGTCCTGGCTGACACCAGCACTGTTCCAGCTGACACCAGCACTGTTCCAGCTGACGAGCCTTCCTGTCCCACTGAGACAGCTGAGGAGGCGTTGACCGCTGACCCAATCACTGAGGTCAAGAAAAAAAGTAAGATTCAAGGCCAAATGTGATCTGTTCAGGTTTCTGCTTCAAATTATATGTCCTAATGTTGAGAAGGGTGCTCGAGTCGTTTGACTAAATGTCAAATTGCTTTTCTTGCAGGGTTCAGACCTTTTAAGAAGTGGAGGCGAGTTGTCTCCAGGGTGAAGGCCCTGCTGTGTTGCCTTCCCCAGGATGATGTCTGAGCTGAGGCTGCACCTCCTCAGCTCCAGGTGCACACTGCACCTCCTCAGCTCCAGGTGCCGCCCGCACCTCCTCAGCTCCAGGTGCACACTGCACCTCCTCAGCTCCAGGTGCCGCCCGCACCTCCTCAGCTCCAGGTGCTCCCTGCACCTCCTCCGCCCCAGGTGCTCCCTGCACCACCTCCTCCGCTGCAGGTGGTGCCCGCACCTCCTCAGCTCCAGGTGCTGCCTGCACCTCCTCAGCTCCAGGTGCTCCCTGCACCTCCTCAGCTGCAGGTGCACCCTGCACCTCCTCCACCCCAGGTGCTCCCTGCACCACCTCCTCCGCTGCAGGTGCCCCTCGCACTGCCAGTCCTGGTGGCCCCCGCAGCTCCAGTCCCGGTGCACCTGCACCTCCAGTCCCGGTGCCCCCTGCACCTCCATCTACCTAACCAGCTCAGTCCTCCTCTGACAACCTCACCTAACCAGCAACACCTGGGGCTCTGATTGGGCCTCTGCCAGCCGCACCTGGGCTCAATAAAGGACCGGTGATTAGGTGAAGCTCATGTACCCTGGACTGTTTCTTTATTCAAACGTGTGTGAAGAAGTCTCTCACAGGTCTATGTTTTCTGTGTTTCTTTATTCAAACGTGTGTGAAGAAGTCTCTCACAGGTCTATATTTTCTGTGTTTCTTTAGACACCAGCAGAGTACACCTCCCTGACTGGCATCAAGTCCACAGAGAGGCGTACTACCATCGTCCATGGCCTGCGTGATGTAAGTGCTCCCTGTTTTCTTAACACCATTTTCTTAACAAAAGTCTGTGTCCAGTCGTCCAGTATTTCTGTAGGCTATGTGAGCCGCATATCAAGACCAGCATCGATTTGGTTTTCATAGTTTAAATTAATGTGTAAGTGCAAAATGGAAGGACAGACTGACAGACAGACTGACGGACTGAGAAACTCACAGACAGATAGACAGACTGACAGATAGACTAAACCTTCGATCCATTTGACACTTGACAAGTCTTGTATTGTAATTGCTATGACTACCAGTTAGACAGACAGACAGACAGACATGAATACTGTATATCTAGTGTTCATTTGCTGCTTTTCAAATGAGCTGTGAGGTGAATGTGACTGAACTGTCATTGACTGTGTTTGTAAATGCAGCTCTACCCAAAGGCAGCGGAAGCCGGGGAGGAGGAAGCCATGGCGTTCCTCACCTTAATGGAGCAGATGATGGCTGTGGACGCCAAGCTGAGAGCCACGCCCAGCGACGCTCTGCAGTCCATCTTCATCACCATGGAGGACGCCACCAGCTCTTGGTAAGTGTGTGTGTGTCAGTGTGTGTGTTGTGTGAACACTGTTAACAGACAGTGGTTAGACAGGTGTTTGAGAGATGAAGTGAAGGATGATCAATTGATGGATTGATTGATGTATTGATTGATTGTCATACTTCTTGCAGGGAACATGACAGCGCTGATGACACTGTCCTGGCTGACACCAGCACTGTTCCAGCTGACACCAGCACTGTTCCAGCTGACGAGCCTTCCTGTCCCACTGAGACAGCTGAGGAGGCGTTGACCGCTGACCCAATCACTGAGGTCAAGAAAAAAAGTAAGATTCAAGGCCAAATGTGATCTGTTCAGGTTTCTGCTTCAAATTATATGTCCTAATGTTGAGAAGGGTGCTCGAGTCGTTTGACTAAATGTCAAATTGCTTTTCTTGCAGGGTTCAGACCTTTTAAGAAGTGGAGGCGAGTTGTCTCCAGGGTGAAGGCCCTGCTGTGTTGCCTTCCCCAGGATGATGTCTGAGCTGAGGCTGCACCTCCTCAGCTCCAGGTGCACACTGCACCTCCTCAGCTCCAGGTGCCGCCCGCACCTCCTCAGCTCCAGGTGCACACTGCACCTCCTCAGCTCCAGGTGCCGCCCGCACCTCCTCAGCTCCAGGTGCTCCCTGCACCTCCTCCGCCCCAGGTGCTCCCTGCACCACCTCCTCCGCTGCAGGTGGTGCCCGCACCTCCTCAGCTCCAGGTGCTGCCTGCACCTCCTCAGCTCCAGGTGCTCCCTGCACCTCCTCAGCTGCAGGTGCACCCTGCACCTCCTCCACCCCAGGTGCTCCCTGCACCACCTCCTCCGCTGCAGGTGCCCCTCGCACTGCCAGTCCTGGTGGCCCCCGCAGCTCCAGTCCCGGTGCACCTGCACCTCCAGTCCCGGTGCCCCCTGCACCTCCATCTACCTAACCAGCTCAGTCCTCCTCTGACAACCTCACCTAACCAGCAACACCTGGGGCTCTGATTGGGCCTCTGCCAGCCGCACCTGGGCTCAATAAAGGACCGGTGATTAGGTGAAGCTCATGTACCCTGGACTGTTTCTTTATTCAAACGTGTGTGAAGAAGTCTCTCACAGGTCTATGTTTTCTGTGTTTCTTTATTCAAACGTGTGTGAAGAAGTCTCTCACAGGTCTATATTTTCTGTGTTTCTTTAGACACCAGCAGAGTACACCTCCCTGACTGGCATCAAGTCCACAGAGAGGCGTACTACCATCGTCCATGGCCTGCGTGATGTAAGTGCTCCCTGTTTTCTTAACACCATTTTCTTAACAAAAGTCTGTGTCCAGTCGTCCAGTATTTCTGTAGGCTATGTGAGCCGCATATCAAGACCAGCATCGATTTGGTTTTCATAGTTTAAATTAATGTGTAAGTGCAAAATGGAAGGACAGACTGACAGACAGACTGACGGACTGAGAAACTCACAGACAGATAGACAGACTGACAGATAGACTAAACCTTCGATCCATTTGACACTTGACACGTCTTGTATTGTAATTGCTATGACTACCAGTTAGACAGACAGACAGACAGACATGAATACTGTATATCTAGTGTTCATTTGCTGCTTTTCAAATGAGCTGTGAGGTGAATGTGACTGAACTGTCATTGACTGTGTTTGTAAATGCAGCTCTACCCAAAGGCAGCGGAAGCCGGGGAGGAGGAAGCCATGGCGTTCCTCACCTTAATGGAGCAGATGATGGCTGTGGACGCCAAGCTGAGAGCCACGCCCAGCGACGCTCTGCAGTCCATCTTCATCACCATGGAGGACGCCACCAGCTCTTGGTAAGTGTGTGTGTGTCAGTGTGTGTGTTGTGTGAACACTGTTAACAGACAGTGGTTAGACAGGTGTTTGAGAGATGAAGTGAAGGATGATCAATTGATGGATTGATTGATGTATTGATTGATTGTCATACTTCTTGCAGGGAACATGACAGCGCTGATGACACTGTCCTGGCTGACACCAGCACTGTTCCAGCTGACACCAGCACTGTTCCAGCTGACGAGCCTTCCTGTCCCACTGAGACAGCTGAGGAGGCGTTGACCGCTGACCCAATCACTGAGGTCAAGAAAAAAAGTAAGATTCAAGGCCAAATGTGATCTGTTCAGGTTTCTGCTTCAAATTATATGTCCTAATGTTGAGAAGGGTGCTCGAGTCGTTTGACTAAATGTCAAATTGCTTTTCTTGCAGGGTTCAGACCTTTTAAGAAGTGGAGGCGAGTTGTCTCCAGGGTGAAGGCCCTGCTGTGTTGCCTTCCCCAGGATGATGTCTGAGCTGAGGCTGCACCTCCTCAGCTCCAGGTGCACACTGCACCTCCTCAGCTCCAGGTGCCGCCCGCACCTCCTCAGCTCCAGGTGCACACTGCACCTCCTCAGCTCCAGGTGCCGCCCGCACCTCCTCAGCTCCAGGTGCTCCCTGCACCTCCTCCGCCCCAGGTGCTCCCTGCACCACCTCCTCCGCTGCAGGTGGTGCCCGCACCTCCTCAGCTCCAGGTGCTGCCTGCACCTCCTCAGCTCCAGGTGCTCCATGCACCTCCTCAGCTGCAGGTGCACCCTGCACCTCCTCCACCCCAGGTGCTCCCTGCACCACCTCCTCCGCTGCAGGTGCCCCTCGCACTGCCAGTCCTGGTGGCCCCCGCAGCTCCAGTCCCGGTGCACCTGCACCTCCAGTCCCGGTGCCCCCTGCACCTCCATCTACCTAACCAGCTCAGTCCTCCTCTGACAACCTCACCTAACCAGCAACACCTGGGGCTCTGATTGGGCCTCTGCCAGCCGCACCTGGGCTCAATAAAGGACCGGTGATTAGGTGAAGCTCATGTACCCTGGACTGTTTCTTTATTCAAACGTGTGTGAAGAAGTCTCTCACAGGTCTATGTTTTCTGTGTTTCTTTATTCAAACGTGTGTGAAGAAGTCTCTCACAGGTCTATGTTTTCTGTGTTTCTTTATTCAAACGTGTGTGAAGAAGTCTCTCACAGGTCTATATTTTCTGTGTTTCTTTAGACACCAGCAGAGTACACCTCCCTGACTGGCATCAAGTCCACAGAGAGGCGTACTACCATCGTCCATGGCCTGCGTGATGTAAGTGCTCCCTGTTTTCTTAACACCATTTTCTTAACAAAAGTCTGTGTCCAGTCGTCCAGTATTTCTGTAGGCTATGTGAGCCGCATATCAAGACCAGCATCGATTTGGTTTTCATAGTTTAAATTAATGTGTAAGTGCAAAATGGAAGGACAGACTGACAGACAGACTGACGGACTGAGAAACTCACAGACAGATAGACAGACTGACAGATAGACTAAACCTTCGATCCATTTGACACTTGACAAGTCTTGTATTGTAATTGCTATGACTACCAGTTAGACAGACAGACAGACAGACATGAATACTGTATATCTAGTGTTCATTTGCTGCTTTTCAAATGAGCTGTGAGGTGAATGTGACTGAACTGTCATTGACTGTGTTTGTAAATGCAGCTCTACCCAAAGGCAGCGGAAGCCGGGGAGGAGGAAGCCATGGCGTTCCTCACCTTAATGGAGCAGATGATGGCTGTGGACGCCAAGCTGAGAGCCACGCCCAGCGACGCTCTGCAGTCCATCTTCATCACCATGGAGGACGCCACCAGCTCTTGGTAAGTGTGTGTGTGTCAGTGTGTGTGTTGTGTGAACACTGTTAACAGACAGTGGTTAGACAGGTGTTTGAGAGATGAAGTGAAGGATGATCAATTGATGGATTGATTGATGTATTGATTGATTGTCATACTTCTTGCAGGGAACATGACAGCGCTGATGACACTGTCCTGGCTGACACCAGCACTGTTCCAGCTGACACCAGCACTGTTCCAGCTGACGAGCCTTCCTGTCCCACTGAGACAGCTGAGGAGGCGTTGACCGCTGACCCAATCACTGAGGTCAAGAAAAAAAGTAAGATTCAAGGCCAAATGTGATCTGTTCAGGTTTCTGCTTCAAATTATATGTCCTAATGTTGAGAAGGGTGCTCGAGTCGTTTGACTAAATGTCAAATTGCTTTTCTTGCAGGGTTCAGACCTTTTAAGAAGTGGAGGCGAGTTGTCTCCAGGGTGAAGGCCCTGCTGTGTTGCCTTCCCCAGGATGATGTCTGAGCTGAGGCTGCACCTCCTCAGCTCCAGGTGCACACTGCACCTCCTCAGCTCCAGGTGCCGCCCGCACCTCCTCAGCTCCAGGTGCACACTGCACCTCCTCAGCTCCAGGTGCCGCCCGCACCTCCTCAGCTCCAGGTGCTCCCTGCACCTCCTCCGCCCCAGGTGCTCCCTGCACCACCTCCTCCGCTGCAGGTGGTGCCCGCACCTCCTCAGCTCCAGGTGCTGCCTGCACCTCCTCAGCTCCAGGTGCTCCATGCACCTCCTCAGCTGCAGGTGCACCCTGCACCTCCTCCACCCCAGGTGCTCCCTGCACCACCTCCTCCGCTGCAGGTGCCCCTCGCACTGCCAGTCCTGGTGGCCCCCGCAGCTCCAGTCCCGGTGCACCTGCACCTCCAGTCCCGGTGCCCCCTGCACCTCCATCTACCTAACCAGCTCAGTCCTCCTCTGACAACCTCACCTAACCAGCAACACCTGGGGCTCTGATTGGGCCTCTGCCAGCCGCACCTGGGCTCAATAAAGGACCGGTGATTAGGTGAAGCTCATGTACCCTGGACTGTTTCTTTATTCAAACGTGTGTGAAGAAGTCTCTCACAGGTCTATGTTTTCTGTGTTTCTTTATTCAAACGTGTGTGAAGAAGTCTCTCACAGGTCTATGTTTTCTGTGTTTCTTTATTCAAACGTGTGTGAAGAAGTCTCTCACAGGTCTATATTTTCTGTGTTTCTTTAGACACCAGCAGAGTACACCTCCCTGACTGGCATCAAGTCCACAGAGAGGCGTACTACCATCGTCCATGGCCTGCGTGATGTAAGTGCTCCCTGTTTTCTTAACACCATTTTCTTAACAAAAGTCTGTGTCCAGTCGTCCAGTATTTCTGTAGGCTATGTGAGCCGCATATCAAGACCAGCATCGATTTGGTTTTCATAGTTTAAATTAATGTGTAAGTGCAAAATGGAAGGACAGACTGACAGACAGACTGACGGACTGAGAAACTCACAGACAGATAGACAGACTGACAGATAGACTAAACCTTCGATCCATTTGACACTTGACAAGTCTTGTATTGTAATTGCTATGACTACCAGTTAGACAGACAGACAGACAGACATGAATACTGTATATCTAGTGTTCATTTGCTGCTTTTCAAATGAGCTGTGAGGTGAATGTGACTGAACTGTCATTGACTGTGTTTGTAAATGCAGCTCTACCCAAAGGCAGCGGAAGCCGGGGAGGAGGAAGCCATGGCGTTCCTCACCTTAATGGAGCAGATGATGGCTGTGGACGCCAAGCTGAGAGCCACGCCCAGCGACGCTCTGCAGTCCATCTTCATCACCATGGAGGACGCCACCAGCTCTTGGTAAGTGTGTGTGTGTCAGTGTGTGTGTTGTGTGAACACTGTTAACAGACAGTGGTTAGACAGGTGTTTGAGAGATGAAGTGAAGGATGATCAATTGATGGATTGATTGATGTATTGATTGATTGTCATACTTCTTGCAGGGAACATGACAGCGCTGATGACACTGTCCTGGCTGACACCAGCACTGTTCCAGCTGACACCAGCACTGTTCCAGCTGACGAGCCTTCCTGTCCCACTGAGACAGCTGAGGAGGCGTTGACCGCTGACCCAATCACTGAGGTCAAGAAAAAAAGTAAGATTCAAGGCCAAATGTGATCTGTTCAGGTTTCTGCTTCAAATTATATGTCCTAATGTTGAGAAGGGTGCTCGAGTCGTTTGACTAAATGTCAAATTGCTTTTCTTGCAGGGTTCAGACCTTTTAAGAAGTGGAGGCGAGTTGTCTCCAGGGTGAAGGCCCTGCTGTGTTGCCTTCCCCAGGATGATGTCTGAGCTGAGGCTGCACCTCCTCAGCTCCAGGTGCACACTGCACCTCCTCAGCTCCAGGTGCCGCCCGCACCTCCTCAGCTCCAGGTGCACACTGCACCTCCTCAGCTCCAGGTGCCGCCCGCACCTCCTCAGCTCCAGGTGCTCCCTGCACCTCCTCCGCCCCAGGTGCTCCCTGCACCACCTCCTCCGCTGCAGGTGGTGCCCGCACCTCCTCAGCTCCAGGTGCTGCCTGCACCTCCTCAGCTCCAGGTGCTCCCTGCACCTCCTCAGCTGCAGGTGCACCCTGCACCTCCTCCACCCCAGGTGCTCCCTGCACCACCTCCTCCGCTGCAGGTGCCCCTCGCACTGCCAGTCCTGGTGGCCCCCGCAGCTCCAGTCCCGGTGCACCTGCACCTCCAGTCCCGGTGCCCCCTGCACCTCCATCTACCTAACCAGCTCAGTCCTCCTCTGACAACCTCACCTAACCAGCAACACCTGGGGCTCTGATTGGGCCTCTGCCAGCCGCACCTGGGCTCAATAAAGGACCGGTGATTAGGTGAAGCTCATGTACCCTGGACTGTTTCTTTATTCAAACGTGTGTGAAGAAGTCTCTCACAGGTCTATGTTTTCTGTGTTTCTTTATTCAAACGTGTGTGAAGAAGTCTCTCACAGGTCTATGTTTTCTGTGTTTCTTTATTCAAACGTGTGTGAAGAAGTCTCTCACAGGTCTATATTTTCTGTGTTTCTTTAGACACCAGCAGAGTACACCTCCCTGACTGGCATCAAGTCCACAGAGAGGCGTACTACCATCGTCCATGGCCTGCGTGATGTAAGTGCTCCCTGTTTTCTTAACACCATTTTCTTAACAAAAGTCTGTGTCCAGTCGTCCAGTATTTCTGTAGGCTATGTGAGCCGCATATCAAGACCAGCATCGATTTGGTTTTCATAGTTTAAATTAATGTGTAAGTGCAAAATGGAAGGACAGACTGACAGACAGACTGACGGACTGAGAAACTCACAGACAGATAGACAGACTGACAGATAGACTAAACCTTCGATCCATTTGACACTTGACAAGTCTTGTATTGTAATTGCTATGACTACCAGTTAGACAGACAGACAGACAGACATGAATACTGTATATCTAGTGTTCATTTGCTGCTTTTCAAATGAGCTGTGAGGTGAATGTGACTGAACTGTCATTGACTGTGTTTGTAAATGCAGCTCTACCCAAAGGCAGCGGAAGCCGGGGAGGAGGAAGCCATGGCGTTCCTCACCTTAATGGAGCAGATGATGGCTGTGGACGCCAAGCTGAGAGCCACGCCCAGCGACGCTCTGCAGTCCATCTTCATCACCATGGAGGACGCCACCAGCTCTTGGTAAGTGTGTGTGTGTCAGTGTGTGTGTTGTGTGAACACTGTTAACAGACAGTGGTTAGACAGGTGTTTGAGAGATGAAGTGAAGGATGATCAATTGATGGATTGATTGATGTATTGATTGATTGTCATACTTCTTGCAGGGAACATGACAGCGCTGATGACACTGTCCTGGCTGACACCAGCACTGTTCCAGCTGACACCAGCACTGTTCCAGCTGACGAGCCTTCCTGTCCCACTGAGACAGCTGAGGAGGCGTTGACCGCTGACCCAATCACTGAGGTCAAGAAAAAAAGTAAGATTCAAGGCCAAATGTGATCTGTTCAGGTTTCTGCTTCAAATTATATGTCCTAATGTTGAGAAGGGTGCTCGAGTCGTTTGACTAAATGTCAAATTGCTTTTCTTGCAGGGTTCAGACCTTTTAAGAAGTGGAGGCGAGTTGTCTCCAGGGTGAAGGCCCTGCTGTGTTGCCTTCCCCAGGATGATGTCTGAGCTGAGGCTGCACCTCCTCAGCTCCAGGTGCACACTGCACCTCCTCAGCTCCAGGTGCCGCCCGCACCTCCTCAGCTCCAGGTGCACACTGCACCTCCTCAGCTCCAGGTGCCGCCCGCACCTCCTCAGCTCCAGGTGCTCCCTGCACCTCCTCCGCCCCAGGTGCTCCCTGCACCACCTCCTCCGCTGCAGGTGGTGCCCGCACCTCCTCAGCTCCAGGTGCTGCCTGCACCTCCTCAGCTCCAGGTGCTCCCTGCACCTCCTCAGCTGCAGGTGCACCCTGCACCTCCTCCACCCCAGGTGCTCCCTGCACCACCTCCTCCGCTGCAGGTGCCCCTCGCACTGCCAGTCCTGGTGGCCCCCGCAGCTCCAGTCCCGGTGCACCTGCACCTCCAGTCCCGGTGCCCCCTGCACCTCCATCTACCTAACCAGCTCAGTCCTCCTCTGACAACCTCACCTAACCAGCAACACCTGGGGCTCTGATTGGGCCTCTGCCAGCCGCACCTGGGCTCAATAAAGGACCGGTGATTAGGTGAAGCTCATGTACCCTGGACTGTTTCTTTATTCAAACGTGTGTGAAGAAGTCTCTCACAGGTCTATGTTTTCTGTGTTTCTTTATTCAAACGTGTGTGAAGAAGTCTCTCACAGGTCTATGTTTTCTGTGTTTCTTTATTCAAACGTGTGTGAAGAAGTCTCTCACAGGTCTATATTTTCTGTGTTTCTTTAGACACCAGCAGAGTACACCTCCCTGACTGGCATCAAGTCCACAGAGAGGCGTACTACCATCGTCCATGGCCTGCGTGATGTAAGTGCTCCCTGTTTTCTTAACACCATTTTCTTAACAAAAGTCTGTGTCCAGTCGTCCAGTATTTCTGTAGGCTATGTGAGCCGCATATCAAGACCAGCATCGATTTGGTTTTCATAGTTTAAATTAATGTGTAAGTGCAAAATGGAAGGACAGACTGACAGACAGACTGACGGACTGAGAAACTCACAGACAGATAGACAGACTGACAGATAGACTAAACCTTCGATCCATTTGACACTTGACAAGTCTTGTATTGTAATTGCTATGACTACCAGTTAGACAGACAGACAGACAGACATGAATACTGTATATCTAGTGTTCATTTGCTGCTTTTCAAATGAGCTGTGAGGTGAATGTGACTGAACTGTCATTGACTGTGTTTGTAAATGCAGCTCTACCCAAAGGCAGCGGAAGCCGGGGAGGAGGAAGCCATGGCGTTCCTCACCTTAATGGAGCAGATGATGGCTGTGGACGCCAAGCTGAGAGCCACGCCCAGCGACGCTCTGCAGTCCATCTTCATCACCATGGAGGACGCCACCAGCTCTTGGTAAGTGTGTGTGTGTCAGTGTGTGTGTTGTGTGAACACTGTTAACAGACAGTGGTTAGACAGGTGTTTGAGAGATGAAGTGAAGGATGATCAATTGATGGATTGATTGATGTATTGATTGATTGTCATACTTCTTGCAGGGAACATGACAGCGCTGATGACACTGTCCTGGCTGACACCAGCACTGTTCCAGCTGACACCAGCACTGTTCCAGCTGACGAGCCTTCCTGTCCCACTGAGACAGCTGAGGAGGCGTTGACCGCTGACCCAATCACTGAGGTCAAGAAAAAAAGTAAGATTCAAGGCCAAATGTGATCTGTTCAGGTTTCTGCTTCAAATTATATGTCCTAATGTTGAGAAGGGTGCTCGAGTCGTTTGACTAAATGTCAAATTGCTTTTCTTGCAGGGTTCAGACCTTTTAAGAAGTGGAGGCGAGTTGTCTCCAGGGTGAAGGCCCTGCTGTGTTGCCTTCCCCAGGATGATGTCTGAGCTGAGGCTGCACCTCCTCAGCTCCAGGTGCACACTGCACCTCCTCAGCTCCAGGTGCCGCCCGCACCTCCTCAGCTCCAGGTGCACACTGCACCTCCTCAGCTCCAGGTGCCGCCCGCACCTCCTCAGCTCCAGGTGCTCCCTGCACCTCCTCCGCCCCAGGTGCTCCCTGCACCACCTCCTCCGCTGCAGGTGGTGCCCGCACCTCCTCAGCTCCAGGTGCTGCCTGCACCTCCTCAGCTCCAGGTGCTCCCTGCACCTCCTCAGCTGCAGGTGCACCCTGCACCTCCTCCACCCCAGGTGCTCCCTGCACCACCTCCTCCGCTGCAGGTGCCCCTCGCACTGCCAGTCCTGGTGGCCCCCGCAGCTCCAGTCCCGGTGCACCTGCACCTCCAGTCCCGGTGCCCCCTGCACCTCCATCTACCTAACCAGCTCAGTCCTCCTCTGACAACCTCACCTAACCAGCAACACCTGGGGCTCTGATTGGGCCTCTGCCAGCCGCACCTGGGCTCAATAAAGGACCGGTGATTAGGTGAAGCTCATGTACCCTGGACTGTTTCTTTATTCAAACGTGTGTGAAGAAGTCTCTCACAGGTCTATGTTTTCTGTGTTTCTTTATTCAAACGTGTGTGAAGAAGTCTCTCACAGGTCTATGTTTTCTGTGTTTCTTTATTCAAACGTGTGTGAAGAAGTCTCTCACAGGTCTATATTTTCTGTGTTTCTTTAGACACCAGCAGAGTACACCTCCCTGACTGGCATCAAGTCCACAGAGAGGCGTACTACCATCGTCCATGGCCTGCGTGATGTAAGTGCTCCCTGTTTTCTTAACACCATTTTCTTAACAAAAGTCTGTGTCCAGTCGTCCAGTATTTCTGTAGGCTATGTGAGCCGCATATCAAGACCAGCATCGATTTGGTTTTCATAGTTTAAATTAATGTGTAAGTGCAAAATGGAAGGACAGACTGACAGACAGACTGACGGACTGAGAAACTCACAGACAGATAGACAGACTGACAGATAGACTAAACCTTCGATCCATTTGACACTTGACAAGTCTTGTATTGTAATTGCTATGACTACCAGTTAGACAGACAGACAGACAGACATGAATACTGTATATCTAGTGTTCATTTGCTGCTTTTCAAATGAGCTGTGAGGTGAATGTGACTGAACTGTCATTGACTGTGTTTGTAAATGCAGCTCTACCCAAAGGCAGCGGAAGCCGGGGAGGAGGAAGCCATGGCGTTCCTCACCTTAATGGAGCAGATGATGGCTGTGGACGCCAAGCTGAGAGCCACGCCCAGCGACGCTCTGCAGTCCATCTTCATCACCATGGAGGACGCCACCAGCTCTTGGTAAGTGTGTGTGTGTCAGTGTGTGTGTTGTGTGAACACTGTTAACAGACAGTGGTTAGACAGGTGTTTGAGAGATGAAGTGAAGGATGATCAATTGATGGATTGATTGATGTATTGATTGATTGTCATACTTCTTGCAGGGAACATGACAGCGCTGATGACACTGTCCTGGCTGACACCAGCACTGTTCCAGCTGACACCAGCACTGTTCCAGCTGACGAGCCTTCCTGTCCCACTGAGACAGCTGAGGAGGCGTTGACCGCTGACCCAATCACTGAGGTCAAGAAAAAAAGTAAGATTCAAGGCCAAATGTGATCTGTTCAGGTTTCTGCTTCAAATTATATGTCCTAATGTTGAGAAGGGTGCTCGAGTCGTTTGACTAAATGTCAAATTGCTTTTCTTGCAGGGTTCAGACCTTTTAAGAAGTGGAGGCGAGTTGTCTCCAGGGTGAAGGCCCTGCTGTGTTGCCTTCCCCAGGATGATGTCTGAGCTGAGGCTGCACCTCCTCAGCTCCAGGTGCACACTGCACCTCCTCAGCTCCAGGTGCCGCCCGCACCTCCTCAGCTCCAGGTGCACACTGCACCTCCTCAGCTCCAGGTGCCGCCCGCACCTCCTCAGCTCCAGGTGCTCCCTGCACCTCCTCCGCCCCAGGTGCTCCCTGCACCACCTCCTCCGCTGCAGGTGGTGCCCGCACCTCCTCAGCTCCAGGTGCTGCCTGCACCTCCTCAGCTCCAGGTGCTCCCTGCACCTCCTCAGCTGCAGGTGCACCCTGCACCTCCTCCACCCCAGGTGCTCCCTGCACCACCTCCTCCGCTGCAGGTGCCCCTCGCACTGCCAGTCCTGGTGGCCCCCGCAGCTCCAGTCCCGGTGCACCTGCACCTCCAGTCCCGGTGCCCCCTGCACCTCCATCTACCTAACCAGCTCAGTCCTCCTCTGACAACCTCACCTAACCAGCAACACCTGGGGCTCTGATTGGGCCTCTGCCAGCCGCACCTGGGCTCAATAAAGGACCGGTGATTAGGTGAAGCTCATGTACCCTGGACTGTTTCTTTATTCAAACGTGTGTGAAGAAGTCTCTCACAGGTCTATGTTTTCTGTGTTTCTTTATTCAAACGTGTGTGAAGAAGTCTCTCACAGGTCTATGTTTTCTGTGTTTCTTTATTCAAACGTGTGTGAAGAAGTCTCTCACAGGTCTATATTTTCTGTGTTTCTTTAGACACCAGCAGAGTACACCTCCCTGACTGGCATCAAGTCCACAGAGAGGCGTACTACCATCGTCCATGGCCTGCGTGATGTAAGTGCTCCCTGTTTTCTTAACACCATTTTCTTAACAAAAGTCTGTGTCCAGTCGTCCAGTATTTCTGTAGGCTATGTGAGCCGCATATCAAGACCAGCATCGATTTGGTTTTCATAGTTTAAATTAATGTGTAAGTGCAAAATGGAAGGACAGACTGACAGACAGACTGACGGACTGAGAAACTCACAGACAGATAGACAGACTGACAGATAGACTAAACCTTCGATCCATTTGACACTTGACAAGTCTTGTATTGTAATTGCTATGACTACCAGTTAGACAGACAGACAGACAGACATGAATACTGTATATCTAGTGTTCATTTGCTGCTTTTCAAATGAGCTGTGAGGTGAATGTGACTGAACTGTCATTGACTGTGTTTGTAAATGCAGCTCTACCCAAAGGCAGCGGAAGCCGGGGAGGAGGAAGCCATGGCGTTCCTCACCTTAATGGAGCAGATGATGGCTGTGGACGCCAAGCTGAGAGCCACGCCCAGCGACGCTCTGCAGTCCATCTTCATCACCATGGAGGACGCCACCAGCTCTTGGTAAGTGTGTGTGTGTCAGTGTGTGTGTTGTGTGAACACTGTTAACAGACAGTGGTTAGACAGGTGTTTGAGAGATGAAGTGAAGGATGATCAATTGATGGATTGATTGATGTATTGATTGATTGTCATACTTCTTGCAGGGAACATGACAGCGCTGATGACACTGTCCTGGCTGACACCAGCACTGTTCCAGCTGACACCAGCACTGTTCCAGCTGACGAGCCTTCCTGTCCCACTGAGACAGCTGAGGAGGCGTTGACCGCTGACCCAATCACTGAGGTCAAGAAAAAAAGTAAGATTCAAGGCCAAATGTGATCTGTTCAGGTTTCTGCTTCAAATTATATGTCCTAATGTTGAGAAGGGTGCTCGAGTCGTTTGACTAAATGTCAAATTGCTTTTCTTGCAGGGTTCAGACCTTTTAAGAAGTGGAGGCGAGTTGTCTCCAGGGTGAAGGCCCTGCTGTGTTGCCTTCCCCAGGATGATGTCTGAGCTGAGGCTGCACCTCCTCAGCTCCAGGTGCACACTGCACCTCCTCAGCTCCAGGTGCCGCCCGCACCTCCTCAGCTCCAGGTGCACACTGCACCTCCTCAGCTCCAGGTGCCGCCCGCACCTCCTCAGCTCCAGGTGCTCCCTGCACCTCCTCCGCCCCAGGTGCTCCCTGCACCACCTCCTCCGCTGCAGGTGGTGCCCGCACCTCCTCAGCTCCAGGTGCTGCCTGCACCTCCTCAGCTCCAGGTGCTCCCTGCACCTCCTCAGCTGCAGGTGCACCCTGCACCTCCTCCACCCCAGGTGCTCCCTGCACCACCTCCTCCGCTGCAGGTGCCCCTCGCACTGCCAGTCCTGGTGGCCCCCGCAGCTCCAGTCCCGGTGCACCTGCACCTCCAGTCCCGGTGCCCCCTGCACCTCCATCTACCTAACCAGCTCAGTCCTCCTCTGACAACCTCACCTAACCAGCAACACCTGGGGCTCTGATTGGGCCTCTGCCAGCCGCACCTGGGCTCAATAAAGGACCGGTGATTAGGTGAAGCTCATGTACCCTGGACTGTTTCTTTATTCAAACGTGTGTGAAGAAGTCTCTCACAGGTCTATGTTTTCTGTGTTTCTTTATTCAAACGTGTGTGAAGAAGTCTCTCACAGGTCTATATTTTCTGTGTTTCTTTAGACACCAGCAGAGTACACCTCCCTGACTGGCATCAAGTCCACAGAGAGGCGTACTACCATCGTCCATGGCCTGCGTGATGTAAGTGCTCCCTGTTTTCTTAACACCATTTTCTTAACAAAAGTCTGTGTCCAGTCGTCCAGTATTTCTGTAGGCTATGTGAGCCGCATATCAAGACCAGCATCGATTTGGTTTTCATAGTTTAAATTAATGTGTAAGTGCAAAATGGAAGGACAGACTGACAGACAGACTGACGGACTGAGAAACTCACAGACAGATAGACAGACTGACAGATAGACTAAACCTTCGATCCATTTGACACTTGACAAGTCTTGTATTGTAATTGCTATGACTACCAGTTAGACAGACAGACAGACAGACATGAATACTGTATATCTAGTGTTCATTTGCTGCTTTTCAAATGAGCTGTGAGGTGAATGTGACTGAACTGTCATTGACTGTGTTTGTAAATGCAGCTCTACCCAAAGGCAGCGGAAGCCGGGGAGGAGGAAGCCATGGCGTTCCTCACCTTAATGGAGCAGATGATGGCTGTGGACGCCAAGCTGAGAGCCACGCCCAGCGACGCTCTGCAGTCCATCTTCATCACCATGGAGGACGCCACCAGCTCTTGGTAAGTGTGTGTGTGTCAGTGTGTGTGTTGTGTGAACACTGTTAACAGACAGTGGTTAGACAGGTGTTTGAGAGATGAAGTGAAGGATGATCAATTGATGGATTGATTGATGTATTGATTGATTGTCATACTTCTTGCAGGGAACATGACAGCGCTGATGACACTGTCCTGGCTGACACCAGCACTGTTCCAGCTGACACCAGCACTGTTCCAGCTGACGAGCCTTCCTGTCCCACTGAGACAGCTGAGGAGGCGTTGACCGCTGACCCAATCACTGAGGTCAAGAAAAAAAGTAAGATTCAAGGCCAAATGTGATCTGTTCAGGTTTCTGCTTCAAATTATATGTCCTAATGTTGAGAAGGGTGCTCGAGTCGTTTGACTAAATGTCAAATTGCTTTTCTTGCAGGGTTCAGACCTTTTAAGAAGTGGAGGCGAGTTGTCTCCAGGGTGAAGGCCCTGCTGTGTTGCCTTCCCCAGGATGATGTCTGAGCTGAGGCTGCACCTCCTCAGCTCCAGGTGCACACTGCACCTCCTCAGCTCCAGGTGCCGCCCGCACCTCCTCAGCTCCAGGTGCACACTGCACCTCCTCAGCTCCAGGTGCCGCCCGCACCTCCTCAGCTCCAGGTGCTCCCTGCACCTCCTCCGCCCCAGGTGCTCCCTGCACCACCTCCTCCGCTGCAGGTGGTGCCCGCACCTCCTCAGCTCCAGGTGCTGCCTGCACCTCCTCAGCTCCAGGTGCTCCCTGCACCTCCTCAGCTGCAGGTGCACCCTGCACCTCCTCCACCCCACGTGCTCCCTGCACCACCTCCTCCGCTGCAGGTGCCCCTCGCACTGCCAGTCCTGGTGGCCCCCGCAGCTCCAGTCCCGGTGCACCTGCACCTCCAGTCCCGGTGCCCCCTGCACCTCCATCTACCTAACCAGCTCAGTCCTCCTCTGACAACCTCACCTAACCAGCAACACCTGGGGCTCTGATTGGGCCTCTGCCAGCCGCACCTGGGCTCAATAAAGGACCGGTGATTAGGTGAAGCTCATGTACCCTGGACTGTTTCTTTATTCAAACGTGTGTGAAGAAGTCTCTCACAGGTCTATGTTTTCTGTGTTTCTTTATTCAAACGTGTGTGAAGAAGTCTCTCACAGGTCTATATTTTCTGTGTTTCTTTAGACACCAGCAGAGTACACCTCCCTGACTGGCATCAAGTCCACAGAGAGGCGTACTACCATCGTCCATGGCCTGCGTGATGTAAGTGCTCCCTGTTTTCTTAACACCATTTTCTTAACAAAAGTCTGTGTCCAGTCGTCCAGTATTTCTGTAGGCTATGTGAGCCGCATATCAAGACCAGCATCGATTTGGTTTTCATAGTTTAAATTAATGTGTAAGTGCAAAATGGAAGGACAGACTGACAGACAGACTGACGGACTGAGAAACTCACAGACAGATAGACAGACTGACAGATAGACTAAACCTTCGATCCATTTGACACTTGACAAGTCTTGTATTGTAATTGCTATGACTACCAGTTAGACAGACAGACAGACAGACATGAATACTGTATATCTAGTGTTCATTTGCTGCTTTTCAAATGAGCTGTGAGGTGAATGTGACTGAACTGTCATTGACTGTGTTTGTAAATGCAGCTCTACCCAAAGGCAGCGGAAGCCGGGGAGGAGGAAGCCATGGCGTTCCTCACCTTAATGGAGCAGATGATGGCTGTGGACGCCAAGCTGAGAGCCACGCCCAGCGACGCTCTGCAGTCCATCTTCATCACCATGGAGGACGCCACCAGCTCTTGGTAAGTGTGTGTGTGTCAGTGTGTGTGTTGTGTGAACACTGTTAACAGACAGTGGTTAGACAGGTGTTTGAGAGATGAAGTGAAGGATGATCAATTGATGGATTGATTGATGTATTGATTGATTGTCATACTTCTTGCAGGGAACATGACAGCGCTGATGACACTGTCCTGGCTGACACCAGCACTGTTCCAGCTGACACCAGCACTGTTCCAGCTGACGAGCCTTCCTGTCCCACTGAGACAGCTGAGGAGGCGTTGACCGCTGACCCAATCACTGAGGTCAAGAAAAAAAGTAAGATTCAAGGCCAAATGTGATCTGTTCAGGTTTCTGCTTCAAATTATATGTCCTAATGTTGAGAAGGGTGCTCGAGTCGTTTGACTAAATGTCAAATTGCTTTTCTTGCAGGGTTCAGACCTTTTAAGAAGTGGAGGCGAGTTGTCTCCAGGGTGAAGGCCCTGCTGTGTTGCCTTCCCCAGGATGATGTCTGAGCTGAGGCTGCACCTCCTCAGCTCCAGGTGCACACTGCACCTCCTCAGCTCCAGGTGCCGCCCGCACCTCCTCAGCTCCAGGTGCACACTGCACCTCCTCAGCTCCAGGTGCCGCCCGCACCTCCTCAGCTCCAGGTGCTCCCTGCACCTCCTCCGCCCCAGGTGCTCCCTGCACCACCTCCTCCGCTGCAGGTGGTGCCCGCACCTCCTCAGCTCCAGGTGCTGCCTGCACCTCCTCAGCTCCAGGTGCTCCCTGCACCTCCTCAGCTGCAGGTGCACCCTGCACCTCCTCCACCCCACGTGCTCCCTGCACCACCTCCTCCGCTGCAGGTGCCCCTCGCACTGCCAGTCCTGGTGGCCCCCGCAGCTCCAGTCCCGGTGCACCTGCACCTCCAGTCCCGGTGCCCCCTGCACCTCCATCTACCTAACCAGCTCAGTCCTCCTCTGACAACCTCACCTAACCAGCAACACCTGGGGCTCTGATTGGGCCTCTGCCAGCCGCACCTGGGCTCAATAAAGGACCGGTGATTAGGTGAAGCTCATGTACCCTGGACTGTTTCTTTATTCAAACGTGTGTGAAGAAGTCTCTCACAGGTCTATGTTTTCTGTGTTTCTTTATTCAAACGTGTGTGAAGAAGTCTCTCACAGGTCTATATTTTCTGTGTTTCTTTAGACACCAGCAGAGTACACCTCCCTGACTGGCATCAAGTCCACAGAGAGGCGTACTACCATCGTCCATGGCCTGCGTGATGTAAGTGCTCCCTGTTTTCTTAACACCATTTTCTTAACAAAAGTCTGTGTCCAGTCGTCCAGTATTTCTGTAGGCTATGTGAGCCGCATATCAAGACCAGCATCGATTTGGTTTTCATAGTTTAAATTAATGTGTAAGTGCAAAATGGAAGGACAGACTGACAGACAGACTGACGGACTGAGAAACTCACAGACAGATAGACAGACTGACAGATAGACTAAACCTTCGATCCATTTGACACTTGACAAGTCTTGTATTGTAATTGCTATGACTACCAGTTAGACAGACAGACAGACAGACATGAATACTGTATATCTAGTGTTCATTTGCTGCTTTTCAAATGAGCTGTGAGGTGAATGTGACTGAACTGTCATTGACTGTGTTTGTAAATGCAGCTCTACCCAAAGGCAGCGGAAGCCGGGGAGGAGGAAGCCATGGCGTTCCTCACCTTAATGGAGCAGATGATGGCTGTGGACGCCAAGCTGAGAGCCACGCCCAGCGACGCTCTGCAGTCCATCTTCATCACCATGGAGGACGCCACCAGCTCTTGGTAAGTGTGTGTGTGTCAGTGTGTGTGTTGTGTGAACACTGTTAACAGACAGTGGTTAGACAGGTGTTTGAGAGATGAAGTGAAGGATGATCAATTGATGGATTGATTGATGTATTGATTGATTGTCATACTTCTTGCAGGGAACATGACAGCGCTGATGACACTGTCCTGGCTGACACCAGCACTGTTCCAGCTGACACCAGCACTGTTCCAGCTGACGAGCCTTCCTGTCCCACTGAGACAGCTGAGGAGGCGTTGACCGCTGACCCAATCACTGAGGTCAAGAAAAAAAGTAAGATTCAAGGCCAAATGTGATCTGTTCAGGTTTCTGCTTCAAATTATATGTCCTAATGTTGAGAAGGGTGCTCGAGTCGTTTGACTAAATGTCAAATTGCTTTTCTTGCAGGGTTCAGACCTTTTAAGAAGTGGAGGCGAGTTGTCTCCAGGGTGAAGGCCCTGCTGTGTTGCCTTCCCCAGGATGATGTCTGAGCTGAGGCTGCACCTCCTCAGCTCCAGGTGCACACTGCACCTCCTCAGCTCCAGGTGCCGCCCGCACCTCCTCAGCTCCAGGTGCACACTGCACCTCCTCAGCTCCAGGTGCCGCCCGCACCTCCTCAGCTCCAGGTGCTCCCTGCACCTCCTCCGCCCCAGGTGCTCCCTGCACCACCTCCTCCGCTGCAGGTGGTGCCCGCACCTCCTCAGCTCCAGGTGCTGCCTGCACCTCCTCAGCTCCAGGTGCTCCCTGCACCTCCTCAGCTGCAGGTGCACCCTGCACCTCCTCCACCCCAGGTGCTCCCTGCACCACCTCCTCCGCTGCAGGTGCCCCTCGCACTGCCAGTCCTGGTGGCCCCCGCAGCTCCAGTCCCGGTGCACCTGCACCTCCAGTCCCGGTGCCCCCTGCACCTCCATCTACCTAACCAGCTCAGTCCTCCTCTGACAACCTCACCTAACCAGCAACACCTGGGGCTCTGATTGGGCCTCTGCCAGCCGCACCTGGGCTCAATAAAGGACCGGTGATTAGGTGAAGCTCATGTACCCTGGACTGTTTCTTTATTCAAACGTGTGTGAAGAAGTCTCTCACAGGTCTATGTTTTCTGTGTTTCTTTATTCAAACGTGTGTGAAGAAGTCTCTCACAGGTCTATATTTTCTGTGTTTCTTTAGACACCAGCAGAGTACACCTCCCTGACTGGCATCAAGTCCACAGAGAGGCGTACTACCATCGTCCATGGCCTGCGTGATGTAAGTGCTCCCTGTTTTCTTAACACCATTTTCTTAACAAAAGTCTGTGTCCAGTCGTCCAGTATTTCTGTAGGCTATGTGAGCCGCATATCAAGACCAGCATCGATTTGGTTTTCATAGTTTAAATTAATGTGTAAGTGCAAAATGGAAGGACAGACTGACAGACAGACTGACGGACTGAGAAACTCACAGACAGATAGACAGACTGACAGATAGACTAAACCTTCGATCCATTTGACACTTGACAAGTCTTGTATTGTAATTGCTATGACTACCAGTTAGACAGACAGACAGACAGACATGAATACTGTATATCTAGTGTTCATTTGCTGCTTTTCAAATGAGCTGTGAGGTGAATGTGACTGAACTGTCATTGACTGTGTTTGTAAATGCAGCTCTACCCAAAGGCAGCGGAAGCCGGGGAGGAGGAAGCCATGGCGTTCCTCACCTTAATGGAGCAGATGATGGCTGTGGACGCCAAGCTGAGAGCCACGCCCAGCGACGCTCTGCAGTCCATCTTCATCACCATGGAGGACGCCACCAGCTCTTGGTAAGTGTGTGTGTGTCAGTGTGTGTGTTGTGTGAACACTGTTAACAGACAGTGGTTAGACAGGTGTTTGAGAGATGAAGTGAAGGATGATCAATTGATGGATTGATTGATGTATTGATTGATTGTCATACTTCTTGCAGGGAACATGACAGCGCTGATGACACTGTCCTGGCTGACACCAGCACTGTTCCAGCTGACACCAGCACTGTTCCAGCTGACGAGCCTTCCTGTCCCACTGAGACAGCTGAGGAGGCGTTGACCGCTGACCCAATCACTGAGGTCAAGAAAAAAAGTAAGATTCAAGGCCAAATGTGATCTGTTCAGGTTTCTGCTTCAAATTATATGTCCTAATGTTGAGAAGGGTGCTCGAGTCGTTTGACTAAATGTCAAATTGCTTTTCTTGCAGGGTTCAGACCTTTTAAGAAGTGGAGGCGAGTTGTCTCCAGGGTGAAGGCCCTGCTGTGTTGCCTTCCCCAGGATGATGTCTGAGCTGAGGCTGCACCTCCTCAGCTCCAGGTGCACACTGCACCTCCTCAGCTCCAGGTGCCGCCCGCACCTCCTCAGCTCCAGGTGCACACTGCACCTCCTCAGCTCCAGGTGCCGCCCGCACCTCCTCAGCTCCAGGTGCTCCCTGCACCTCCTCCGCCCCAGGTGCTCCCTGCACCACCTCCTCCGCTGCAGGTGGTGCCCGCACCTCCTCAGCTCCAGGTGCTGCCTGCACCTCCTCAGCTCCAGGTGCTCCCTGCACCTCCTCAGCTGCAGGTGCACCCTGCACCTCCTCCACCCCAGGTGCTCCCTGCACCACCTCCTCCGCTGCAGGTGCCCCTCGCACTGCCAGTCCTGGTGGCCCCCGCAGCTCCAGTCCCGGTGCACCTGCACCTCCAGTCCCGGTGCCCCCTGCACCTCCATCTACCTAACCAGCTCAGTCCTCCTCTGACAACCTCACCTAACCAGCAACACCTGGGGCTCTGATTGGGCCTCTGCCAGCCGCACCTGGGCTCAATAAAGGACCGGTGATTAGGTGAAGCTCATGTACCCTGGACTGTTTCTTTATTCAAACGTGTGTGAAGAAGTCTCTCACAGGTCTATGTTTTCTGTGTTTCTTTATTCAAACGTGTGTGAAGAAGTCTCTCACAGGTCTATATTTTCTGTGTTTCTTTAGACACCAGCAGAGTACACCTCCCTGACTGGCATCAAGTCCACAGAGAGGCGTACTACCATCGTCCATGGCCTGCGTGATGTAAGTGCTCCCTGTTTTCTTAACACCATTTTCTTAACAAAAGTCTGTGTCCAGTCGTCCAGTATTTCTGTAGGCTATGTGAGCCGCATATCAAGACCAGCATCGATTTGGTTTTCATAGTTTAAATTAATGTGTAAGTGCAAAATGGAAGGACAGACTGACAGACAGACTGACGGACTGAGAAACTCACAGACAGATAGACAGACTGACAGATAGACTAAACCTTCGATCCATTTGACACTTGACAAGTCTTGTATTGTAATTGCTATGACTACCAGTTAGACAGACAGACAGACAGACATGAATACTGTATATCTAGTGTTCATTTGCTGCTTTTCAAATGAGCTGTGAGGTGAATGTGACTGAACTGTCATTGACTGTGTTTGTAAATGCAGCTCTACCCAAAGGCAGCGGAAGCCGGGGAGGAGGAAGCCATGGCGTTCCTCACCTTAATGGAGCAGATGATGGCTGTGGACGCCAAGCTGAGAGCCACGCCCAGCGACGCTCTGCAGTCCATCTTCATCACCATGGAGGACGCCACCAGCTCTTGGTAAGTGTGTGTGTGTCAGTGTGTGTGTTGTGTGAACACTGTTAACAGACAGTGGTTAGACAGGTGTTTGAGAGATGAAGTGAAGGATGATCAATTGATGGATTGATTGATGTATTGATTGATTGTCATACTTCTTGCAGGGAACATGACAGCGCTGATGACACTGTCCTGGCTGACACCAGCACTGTTCCAGCTGACACCAGCACTGTTCCAGCTGACGAGCCTTCCTGTCCCACTGAGACAGCTGAGGAGGCGTTGACCGCTGACCCAATCACTGAGGTCAAGAAAAAAAGTAAGATTCAAGGCCAAATGTGATCTGTTCAGGTTTCTGCTTCAAATTATATGTCCTAATGTTGAGAAGGGTGCTCGAGTCGTTTGACTAAATGTCAAATTGCTTTTCTTGCAGGGTTCAGACCTTTTAAGAAGTGGAGGCGAGTTGTCTCCAGGGTGAAGGCCCTGCTGTGTTGCCTTCCCCAGGATGATGTCTGAGCTGAGGCTGCACCTCCTCAGCTCCAGGTGCACACTGCACCTCCTCAGCTCCAGGTGCCGCCCGCACCTCCTCAGCTCCAGGTGCACACTGCACCTCCTCAGCTCCAGGTGCCGCCCGCACCTCCTCAGCTCCAGGTGCTCCCTGCACCTCCTCCGCCCCAGGTGCTCCCTGCACCACCTCCTCCGCTGCAGGTGGTGCCCGCACCTCCTCAGCTCCAGGTGCTGCCTGCACCTCCTCAGCTCCAGGTGCTCCCTGCACCTCCTCAGCTGCAGGTGCACCCTGCACCTCCTCCACCCCAGGTGCTCCCTGCACCACCTCCTCCGCTGCAGGTGCCCCTCGCACTGCCAGTCCTGGTGGCCCCCGCAGCTCCAGTCCCGGTGCACCTGCACCTCCAGTCCCGGTGCCCCCTGCACCTCCATCTACCTAACCAGCTCAGTCCTCCTCTGACAACCTCACCTAACCAGCAACACCTGGGGCTCTGATTGGGCCTCTGCCAGCCGCACCTGGGCTCAATAAAGGACCGGTGATTAGGTGAAGCTCATGTACCCTGGACTGTTTCTTTATTCAAACGTGTGTGAAGAAGTCTCTCACAGGTCTATGTTTTCTGTGTTTCTTTATTCAAACGTGTGTGAAGAAGTCTCTCACAGGTCTATATTTTCTGTGTTTCTTTAGACACCAGCAGAGTACACCTCCCTGACTGGCATCAAGTCCACAGAGAGGCGTACTACCATCGTCCATGGCCTGCGTGATGTAAGTGCTCCCTGTTTTCTTAACACCATTTTCTTAACAAAAGTCTGTGTCCAGTCGTCCAGTATTTCTGTAGGCTATGTGAGCCGCATATCAAGACCAGCATCGATTTGGTTTTCATAGTTTAAATTAATGTGTAAGTGCAAAATGGAAGGACAGACTGACAGACAGACTGACGGACTGAGAAACTCACAGACAGATAGACAGACTGACAGATAGACTAAACCTTCGATCCATTTGACACTTGACAAGTCTTGTATTGTAATTGCTATGACTACCAGTTAGACAGACAGACAGACAGACATGAATACTGTATATCTAGTGTTCATTTGCTGCTTTTCAAATGAGCTGTGAGGTGAATGTGACTGAACTGTCATTGACTGTGTTTGTAAATGCAGCTCTACCCAAAGGCAGCGGAAGCCGGGGAGGAGGAAGCCATGGCGTTCCTCACCTTAATGGAGCAGATGATGGCTGTGGACGCCAAGCTGAGAGCCACGCCCAGCGACGCTCTGCAGTCCATCTTCATCACCATGGAGGACGCCACCAGCTCTTGGTAAGTGTGTGTGTGTCAGTGTGTGTGTTGTGTGAACACTGTTAACAGACAGTGGTTAGACAGGTGTTTGAGAGATGAAGTGAAGGATGATCAATTGATGGATTGATTGATGTATTGATTGATTGTCATACTTCTTGCAGGGAACATGACAGCGCTGATGACACTGTCCTGGCTGACACCAGCACTGTTCCAGCTGACACCAGCACTGTTCCAGCTGACGAGCCTTCCTGTCCCACTGAGACAGCTGAGGAGGCGTTGACCGCTGACCCAATCACTGAGGTCAAGAAAAAAAGTAAGATTCAAGGCCAAATGTGATCTGTTCAGGTTTCTGCTTCAAATTATATGTCCTAATGTTGAGAAGGGTGCTCGAGTCGTTTGACTAAATGTCAAATTGCTTTTCTTGCAGGGTTCAGACCTTTTAAGAAGTGGAGGCGAGTTGTCTCCAGGGTGAAGGCCCTGCTGTGTTGCCTTCCCCAGGATGATGTCTGAGCTGAGGCTGCACCTCCTCAGCTCCAGGTGCACACTGCACCTCCTCAGCTCCAGGTGCCGCCCGCACCTCCTCAGCTCCAGGTGCACACTGCACCTCCTCAGCTCCAGGTGCCGCCCGCACCTCCTCAGCTCCAGGTGCTCCCTGCACCTCCTCCGCCCCAGGTGCTCCCTGCACCACCTCCTCCGCTGCAGGTGGTGCCCGCACCTCCTCAGCTCCAGGTGCTGCCTGCACCTCCTCAGCTCCAGGTGCTCCCTGCACCTCCTCAGCTGCAGGTGCACCCTGCACCTCCTCCACCCCAGGTGCTCCCTGCACCACCTCCTCCGCTGCAGGTGCCCCTCGCACTGCCAGTCCTGGTGGCCCCCGCAGCTCCAGTCCCGGTGCACCTGCACCTCCAGTCCCGGTGCCCCCTGCACCTCCATCTACCTAACCAGCTCAGTCCTCCTCTGACAACCTCACCTAACCAGCAACACCTGGGGCTCTGATTGGGCCTCTGCCAGCCGCACCTGGGCTCAATAAAGGACCGGTGATTAGGTGAAGCTCATGTACCCTGGACTGTTTCTTTATTCAAACGTGTGTGAAGAAGTCTCTCACAGGTCTATGTTTTCTGTGTTTCTTTATTCAAACGTGTGTGAAGAAGTCTCTCACAGGTCTATATTTTCTGTGTTTCTTTAGACACCAGCAGAGTACACCTCCCTGACTGGCATCAAGTCCACAGAGAGGCGTACTACCATCGTCCATGGCCTGCGTGATGTAAGTGCTCCCTGTTTTCTTAACACCATTTTCTTAACAAAAGTCTGTGTCCAGTCGTCCAGTATTTCTGTAGGCTATGTGAGCCGCATATCAAGACCAGCATCGATTTGGTTTTCATAGTTTAAATTAATGTGTAAGTGCAAAATGGAAGGACAGACTGACAGACAGACTGACGGACTGAGAAACTCACAGACAGATAGACAGACTGACAGATAGACTAAACCTTCGATCCATTTGACACTTGACAAGTCTTGTATTGTAATTGCTATGACTACCAGTTAGACAGACAGACAGACAGACATGAATACTGTATATCTAGTGTTCATTTGCTGCTTTTCAAATGAGCTGTGAGGTGAATGTGACTGAACTGTCATTGACTGTGTTTGTAAATGCAGCTCTACCCAAAGGCAGCGGAAGCCGGGGAGGAGGAAGCCATGGCGTTCCTCACCTTAATGGAGCAGATGATGGCTGTGGACGCCAAGCTGAGAGCCACGCCCAGCGACGCTCTGCAGTCCATCTTCATCACCATGGAGGACGCCACCAGCTCTTGGTAAGTGTGTGTGTGTCAGTGTGTGTGTTGTGTGAACACTGTTAACAGACAGTGGTTAGACAGGTGTTTGAGAGATGAAGTGAAGGATGATCAATTGATGGATTGATTGATGTATTGATTGATTGTCATACTTCTTGCAGGGAACATGACAGCGCTGATGACACTGTCCTGGCTGACACCAGCACTGTTCCAGCTGACACCAGCACTGTTCCAGCTGACGAGCCTTCCTGTCCCACTGAGACAGCTGAGGAGGCGTTGACCGCTGACCCAATCACTGAGGTCAAGAAAAAAAGTAAGATTCAAGGCCAAATGTGATCTGTTCAGGTTTCTGCTTCAAATTATATGTCCTAATGTTGAGAAGGGTGCTCGAGTCGTTTGACTAAATGTCAAATTGCTTTTCTTGCAGGGTTCAGACCTTTTAAGAAGTGGAGGCGAGTTGTCTCCAGGGTGAAGGCCCTGCTGTGTTGCCTTCCCCAGGATGATGTCTGAGCTGAGGCTGCACCTCCTCAGCTCCAGGTGCACACTGCACCTCCTCAGCTCCAGGTGCCGCCCGCACCTCCTCAGCTCCAGGTGCACACTGCACCTCCTCAGCTCCAGGTGCCGCCCGCACCTCCTCAGCTCCAGGTGCACACTGCACCTCCTCAGCTCCAGGTGCCGCCCGCACCTCCTCAGCTCCAGGTGCTCCCTGCACCTCCTCCGCCCCAGGTGCTCCCTGCACCACCTCCTCCGCTGCAGGTGGTGCCCGCACCTCCTCAGCTCCAGGTGCTGCCTGCACCTCCTCAGCTCCAGGTGCTCCCTGCACCTCCTCAGCTGCAGGTGCACCCTGCACCTCCTCCACCCCAGGTGCTCCCTGCACCACCTCCTCCGCTGCAGGTGCCCCTCGCACTGCCAGTCCTGGTGGCCCCCGCAGCTCCAGTCCCGGTGCACCTGCACCTCCAGTCCCGGTGCCCCCTGCACCTCCATCTACCTAACCAGCTCAGTCCTCCTCTGACAACCTCACCTAACCAGCAACACCTGGGGCTCTGATTGGGCCTCTGCCAGCCGCACCTGGGCTCAATAAAGGACCGGTGATTAGGTGAAGCTCATGTACCCTGGACTGTTTCTTTATTCAAACGTGTGTGAAGAAGTCTCTCACAGGTCTATGTTTTCTGTGTTTCTTTATTCAAACGTGTGTGAAGAAGTCTCTCACAGGTCTATGTTTTCTGTGTTTCTTTATTCAAACGTGTGTGAAGAAGTCTCTCACAGGTCTATATTTTCTGTGTTTCTTTAGACACCAGCAGAGTACACCTCCCTGACTGGCATCAAGTCCACAGAGAGGCGTACTACCATCGTCCATGGCCTGCGTGATGTAAGTGCTCCCTGTTTTCTTAACACCATTTTCTTAACAAAAGTCTGTGTCCAGTCGTCCAGTATTTCTGTAGGCTATGTGAGCCGCATATCAAGACCAGCATCGATTTGGTTTTCATAGTTTAAATTAATGTGTAAGTGCAAAATGGAAGGACAGACTGACAGACAGACTGACGGACTGAGAAACTCACAGACAGATAGACAGACTGACAGATAGACTAAACCTTCGATCCATTTGACACTTGACAAGTCTTGTATTGTAATTGCTATGACTACCAGTTAGACAGACAGACAGACAGACATGAATACTGTATATCTAGTGTTCATTTGCTGCTTTTCAAATGAGCTGTGAGGTGAATGTGACTGAACTGTCATTGACTGTGTTTGTAAATGCAGCTCTACCCAAAGGCAGCGGAAGCCGGGGAGGAGGAAGCCATGGCGTTCCTCACCTTAATGGAGCAGATGATGGCTGTGGACGCCAAGCTGAGAGCCACGCCCAGCGACGCTCTGCAGTCCATCTTCATCACCATGGAGGACGCCACCAGCTCTTGGTAAGTGTGTGTGTGTCAGTGTGTGTGTTGTGTGAACACTGTTAACAGACAGTGGTTAGACAGGTGTTTGAGAGATGAAGTGAAGGATGATCAATTGATGGATTGATTGATGTATTGATTGATTGTCATACTTCTTGCAGGGAACATGACAGCGCTGATGACACTGTCCTGGCTGACACCAGCACTGTTCCAGCTGACACCAGCACTGTTCCAGCTGACGAGCCTTCCTGTCCCACTGAGACAGCTGAGGAGGCGTTGACCGCTGACCCAATCACTGAGGTCAAGAAAAAAAGTAAGATTCAAGGCCAAATGTGATCTGTTCAGGTTTCTGCTTCAAATTATATGTCCTAATGTTGAGAAGGGTGCTCGAGTCGTTTGACTAAATGTCAAATTGCTTTTCTTGCAGGGTTCAGACCTTTTAAGAAGTGGAGGCGAGTTGTCTCCAGGGTGAAGGCCCTGCTGTGTTGCCTTCCCCAGGATGATGTCTGAGCTGAGGCTGCACCTCCTCAGCTCCAGGTGCACACTGCACCTCCTCAGCTCCAGGTGCCGCCCGCACCTCCTCAGCTCCAGGTGCACACTGCACCTCCTCAGCTCCAGGTGCCGCCCGCACCTCCTCAGCTCCAGGTGCTCCCTGCACCTCCTCCGCCCCAGGTGCTCCCTGCACCACCTCCTCCGCTGCAGGTGGTGCCCGCACCTCCTCAGCTCCAGGTGCTGCCTGCACCTCCTCAGCTCCAGGTGCTCCCTGCACCTCCTCAGCTGCAGGTGCACCCTGCACCTCCTCCACCCCAGGTGCTCCCTGCACCACCTCCTCCGCTGCAGGTGCCCCTCGCACTGCCAGTCCTGGTGGCCCCCGCAGCTCCAGTCCCGGTGCACCTGCACCTCCAGTCCCGGTGCCCCCTGCACCTCCATCTACCTAACCAGCTCAGTCCTCCTCTGACAACCTCACCTAACCAGCAACACCTGGGGCTCTGATTGGGCCTCTGCCAGCCGCACCTGGGCTCAATAAAGGACCGGTGATTAGGTGAAGCTCATGTACCCTGGACTGTTTCTTTATTCAAACGTGTGTGAAGAAGTCTCTCACAGGTCTATGTTTTCTGTGTTTCTTTATTCAAACGTGTGTGAAGAAGTCTCTCACAGGTCTATATTTTCTGTGTTTCTTTAGACACCAGCAGAGTACACCTCCCTGACTGGCATCAAGTCCACAGAGAGGCGTACTACCATCGTCCATGGCCTGCGTGATGTAAGTGCTCCCTGTTTTCTTAACACCATTTTCTTAACAAAAGTCTGTGTCCAGTCGTCCAGTATTTCTGTAGGCTATGTGAGCCGCATATCAAGACCAGCATCGATTTGGTTTTCATAGTTTAAATTAATGTGTAAGTGCAAAATGGAAGGACAGACTGACAGACAGACTGACGGACTGAGAAACTCACAGACAGATAGACAGACTGACAGATAGACTAAACCTTCGATCCATTTGACACTTGACAAGTCTTGTATTGTAATTGCTATGACTACCAGTTAGACAGACAGACAGACAGACATGAATACTGTATATCTAGTGTTCATTTGCTGCTTTTCAAATGAGCTGTGAGGTGAATGTGACTGAACTGTCATTGACTGTGTTTGTAAATGCAGCTCTACCCAAAGGCAGCGGAAGCCGGGGAGGAGGAAGCCATGGCGTTCCTCACCTTAATGGAGCAGATGATGGCTGTGGACGCCAAGCTGAGAGCCACGCCCAGCGACGCTCTGCAGTCCATCTTCATCACCATGGAGGACGCCACCAGCTCTTGGTAAGTGTGTGTGTGTCAGTGTGTGTGTTGTGTGAACACTGTTAACAGACAGTGGTTAGACAGGTGTTTGAGAGATGAAGTGAAGGATGATCAATTGATGGATTGATTGATGTATTGATTGATTGTCATACTTCTTGCAGGGAACATGACAGCGCTGATGACACTGTCCTGGCTGACACCAGCACTGTTCCAGCTGACACCAGCACTGTTCCAGCTGACGAGCCTTCCTGTCCCACTGAGACAGCTGAGGAGGCGTTGACCGCTGACCCAATCACTGAGGTCAAGAAAAAAAGTAAGATTCAAGGCCAAATGTGATCTGTTCAGGTTTCTGCTTCAAATTATATGTCCTAATGTTGAGAAGGGTGCTCGAGTCGTTTGACTAAATGTCAAATTGCTTTTCTTGCAGGGTTCAGACCTTTTAAGAAGTGGAGGCGAGTTGTCTCCAGGGTGAAGGCCCTGCTGTGTTGCCTTCCCCAGGATGATGTCTGAGCTGAGGCTGCACCTCCTCAGCTCCAGGTGCACACTGCACCTCCTCAGCTCCAGGTGCCGCCCGCACCTCCTCAGCTCCAGGTGCACACTGCACCTCCTCAGCTCCAGGTGCCGCCCGCACCTCCTCAGCTCCAGGTGCTCCCTGCACCTCCTCCGCCCCAGGTGCTCCCTGCACCACCTCCTCCGCTGCAGGTGGTGCCCGCACCTCCTCAGCTCCAGGTGCTGCCTGCACCTCCTCAGCTCCAGGTGCTCCCTGCACCTCCTCAGCTGCAGGTGCACCCTGCACCTCCTCCACCCCAGGTGCTCCCTGCACCACCTCCTCCGCTGCAGGTGCCCCTCGCACTGCCAGTCCTGGTGGCCCCCGCAGCTCCAGTCCCGGTGCACCTGCACCTCCAGTCCCGGTGCCCCCTGCACCTCCATCTACCTAACCAGCTCAGTCCTCCTCTGACAACCTCACCTAACCAGCAACACCTGGGGCTCTGATTGGGCCTCTGCCAGCCGCACCTGGGCTCAATAAAGGACCGGTGATTAGATGAAGCTCATGTACCCTGGACTGTTTCTTTATTCAAACGTGTGTGAAGAAGTCTCTCACAGGTCTATGTTTTCTCTGTTTCTTTATTCAAACGTGTGTGAAGAAGTCTCTCACAGGTCTATGTTTTCTGTGTTTCTTTATTCAAACGTGTGTGAAGAAGTCTCTCACAGGTCTATATTTTCTGTGTTTCTTTAGACACCAGCAGAGTACACCTCCCTGACTGGCATCAAGTCCACAGAGAGGCGTACTACCATCGTCCATGGCCTGCGTGATGTAAGTGCTCCCTGTTTTCTTAACACCATTTTCTTAACAAAAGTCTGTGTCCAGTCGTCCAGTATTTCTGTAGGCTATGTGAGCCGCATATCAAGACCAGCATCGATTTGGTTTTCATAGTTTAAATTAATGTGTAAGTGCAAAATGGAAGGACAGACTGACAGACAGACTGACGGACTGAGAAACTCACAGACAGATAGACAGACTGACAGATAGACTAAACCTTCGATCCATTTGACACTTGACAAGTCTTGTATTGTAATTGCTATGACTACCAGTTAGACAGACAGACAGACAGACATGAATACTGTATATCTAGTGTTCATTTGCTGCTTTTCAAATGAGCTGTGAGGTGAATGTGACTGAACTGTCATTGACTGTGTTTGTAAATGCAGCTCTACCCAAAGGCAGCGGAAGCCGGGGAGGAGGAAGCCATGGCGTTCCTCACCTTAATGGAGCAGATGATGGCTGTGGACGCCAAGCTGAGAGCCACGCCCAGCGACGCTCTGCAGTCCATCTTCATCACCATGGAGGACGCCACCAGCTCTTGGTAAGTGTGTGTGTGTCAGTGTGTGTGTTGTGTGAACACTGTTAACAGACAGTGGTTAGACAGGTGTTTGAGAGATGAAGTGAAGGATGATCAATTGATGGATTGATTGATGTATTGATTGATTGTCATACTTCTTGCAGGGAACATGACAGCGCTGATGACACTGTCCTGGCTGACACCAGCACTGTTCCAGCTGACACCAGCACTGTTCCAGCTGACGAGCCTTCCTGTCCCACTGAGACAGCTGAGGAGGCGTTGACCGCTGACCCAATCACTGAGGTCAAGAAAAAAAGTAAGATTCAAGGCCAAATGTGATCTGTTCAGGTTTCTGCTTCAAATTATATGTCCTAATGTTGAGAAGGGTGCTCGAGTCGTTTGACTAAATGTCAAATTGCTTTTCTTGCAGGGTTCAGACCTTTTAAGAAGTGGAGGCGAGTTGTCTCCAGGGTGAAGGCCCTGCTGTGTTGCCTTCCCCAGGATGATGTCTGAGCTGAGGCTGCACCTCCTCAGCTCCAGGTGCACACTGCACCTCCTCAGCTCCAGGTGCCGCCCGCACCTCCTCAGCTCCAGGTGCACACTGCACCTCCTCAGCTCCAGGTGCCGCCCGCACCTCCTCAGCTCCAGGTGCTCCCTGCACCTCCTCCGCCCCAGGTGCTCCCTGCACCACCTCCTCCGCTGCAGGTGGTGCCCGCACCTCCTCAGCTCCAGGTGCTGCCTGCACCTCCTCAGCTCCAGGTGCTCCCTGCACCTCCTCAGCTGCAGGTGCACCCTGCACCTCCTCCACCCCAGGTGCTCCCTGCACCACCTCCTCCGCTGCAGGTGCCCCTCGCACTGCCAGTCCTGGTGGCCCCCGCAGCTCCAGTCCCGGTGCACCTGCACCTCCAGTCCCGGTGCCCCCTGCACCTCCATCTACCTAACCAGCTCAGTCCTCCTCTGACAACCTCACCTAACCAGCAACACCTGGGGCTCTGATTGGGCCTCTGCCAGCCGCACCTGGGCTCAATAAAGGACCGGTGATTAGGTGAAGCTCATGTACCCTGGACTGTTTCTTTATTCAAACGTGTGTGAAGAAGTCTCTCACAGGTCTATGTTTTCTGTGTTTCTTTATTCAAACGTGTGTGAAGAAGTCTCTCACAGGTCTATATTTTCTGTGTTTCTTTAGACACCAGCAGAGTACACCTCCCTGACTGGCATCAAGTCCACAGAGAGGCGTACTACCATCGTCCATGGCCTGCGTGATGTAAGTGCTCCCTGTTTTCTTAACACCATTTTCTTAACAAAAGTCTGTGTCCAGTCGTCCAGTATTTCTGTAGGCTATGTGAGCCGCATATCAAGACCAGCATCGATTTGGTTTTCATAGTTTAAATTAATGTGTAAGTGCAAAATGGAAGGACAGACTGACAGACAGACTGACGGACTGAGAAACTCACAGACAGATAGACAGACTGACAGATAGACTAAACCTTCGATCCATTTGACACTTGACAAGTCTTGTATTGTAATTGCTATGACTACCAGTTAGACAGACAGACAGACAGACATGAATACTGTATATCTAGTGTTCATTTGCTGCTTTTCAAATGAGCTGTGAGGTGAATGTGACTGAACTGTCATTGACTGTGTTTGTAAATGCAGCTCTACCCAAAGGCAGCGGAAGCCGGGGAGGAGGAAGCCATGGCGTTCCTCACCTTAATGGAGCAGATGATGGCTGTGGACGCCAAGCTGAGAGCCACGCCCAGCGACGCTCTGCAGTCCATCTTCATCACCATGGAGGACGCCACCAGCTCTTGGTAAGTGTGTGTGTGTCAGTGTGTGTGTTGTGTGAACACTGTTAACAGACAGTGGTTAGACAGGTGTTTGAGAGATGAAGTGAAGGATGATCAATTGATGGATTGATTGATGTATTGATTGATTGTCATACTTCTTGCAGGGAACATGACAGCGCTGATGACACTGTCCTGGCTGACACCAGCACTGTTCCAGCTGACACCAGCACTGTTCCAGCTGACGAGCCTTCCTGTCCCACTGAGACAGCTGAGGAGGCGTTGACCGCTGACCCAATCACTGAGGTCAAGAAAAAAAGTAAGATTCAAGGCCAAATGTGATCTGTTCAGGTTTCTGCTTCAAATTATATGTCCTAATGTTGAGAAGGGTGCTCGAGTCGTTTGACTAAATGTCAAATTGCTTTTCTTGCAGGGTTCAGACCTTTTAAGAAGTGGAGGCGAGTTGTCTCCAGGGTGAAGGCCCTGCTGTGTTGCCTTCCCCAGGATGATGTCTGAGCTGAGGCTGCACCTCCTCAGCTCCAGGTGCACACTGCACCTCCTCAGCTCCAGGTGCCGCCCGCACCTCCTCAGCTCCAGGTGCACACTGCACCTCCTCAGCTCCAGGTGCCGCCCGCACCTCCTCAGCTCCAGGTGCTCCCTGCACCTCCTCCGCCCCAGGTGCTCCCTGCACCACCTCCTCCGCTGCAGGTGGTGCCCGCACCTCCTCAGCTCCAGGTGCTGCCTGCACCTCCTCAGCTCCAGGTGCTCCCTGCACCTCCTCAGCTGCAGGTGCACCCTGCACCTCCTCCACCCCAGGTGCTCCCTGCACCACCTCCTCCGCTGCAGGTGCCCCTCGCACTGCCAGTCCTGGTGGCCCCCGCAGCTCCAGTCCCGGTGCACCTGCACCTCCAGTCCCGGTGCCCCCTGCACCTCCATCTACCTAACCAGCTCAGTCCTCCTCTGACAACCTCACCTAACCAGCAACACCTGGGGCTCTGATTGGGCCTCTGCCAGCCGCACCTGGGCTCAATAAAGGACCGGTGATTAGGTGAAGCTCATGTACCCTGGACTGTTTCTTTATTCAAACGTGTGTGAAGAAGTCTCTCACAGGTCTATGTTTTCTGTGTTTCTTTATTCAAACGTGTGTGAAGAAGTCTCTCACAGGTCTATATTTTCTGTGTTTCTTTAGACACCAGCAGAGTACACCTCCCTGACTGGCATCAAGTCCACAGAGAGGCGTACTACCATCGTCCATGGCCTGCGTGATGTAAGTGCTCCCTGTTTTCTTAACACCATTTTCTTAACAAAAGTCTGTGTCCAGTCGTCCAGTATTTCTGTAGGCTATGTGAGCCGCATATCAAGACCAGCATCGATTTGGTTTTCATAGTTTAAATTAATGTGTAAGTGCAAAATGGAAGGACAGACTGACAGACAGACTGACGGACTGAGAAACTCACAGACAGATAGACAGACTGACAGATAGACTAAACCTTCGATCCATTTGACACTTGACAAGTCTTGTATTGTAATTGCTATGACTACCAGTTAGACAGACAGACAGACAGACATGAATACTGTATATCTAGTGTTCATTTGCTGCTTTTCAAATGAGCTGTGAGGTGAATGTGACTGAACTGTCATTGACTGTGTTTGTAAATGCAGCTCTACCCAAAGGCAGCGGAAGCCGGGGAGGAGGAAGCCATGGCGTTCCTCACCTTAATGGAGCAGATGATGGCTGTGGACGCCAAGCTGAGAGCCACGCCCAGCGACGCTCTGCAGTCCATCTTCATCACCATGGAGGACGCCACCAGCTCTTGGTAAGTGTGTGTGTGTCAGTGTGTGTGTTGTGTGAACACTGTTAACAGACAGTGGTTAGACAGGTGTTTGAGAGATGAAGTGAAGGATGATCAATTGATGGATTGATTGATGTATTGATTGATTGTCATACTTCTTGCAGGGAACATGACAGCGCTGATGACACTGTCCTGGCTGACACCAGCACTGTTCCAGCTGACACCAGCACTGTTCCAGCTGACGAGCCTTCCTGTCCCACTGAGACAGCTGAGGAGGCGTTGACCGCTGACCCAATCACTGAGGTCAAGAAAAAAAGTAAGATTCAAGGCCAAATGTGATCTGTTCAGGTTTCTGCTTCAAATTATATGTCCTAATGTTGAGAAGGGTGCTCGAGTCGTTTGACTAAATGTCAAATTGCTTTTCTTGCAGGGTTCAGACCTTTTAAGAAGTGGAGGCGAGTTGTCTCCAGGGTGAAGGCCCTGCTGTGTTGCCTTCCCCAGGATGATGTCTGAGCTGAGGCTGCACCTCCTCAGCTCCAGGTGCACACTGCACCTCCTCAGCTCCAGGTGCCGCCCGCACCTCCTCAGCTCCAGGTGCACACTGCACCTCCTCAGCTCCAGGTGCCGCCCGCACCTCCTCAGCTCCAGGTGCTCCCTGCACCTCCTCCGCCCCAGGTGCTCCCTGCACCACCTCCTCCGCTGCAGGTGGTGCCCGCACCTCCTCAGCTCCAGGTGCTGCCTGCACCTCCTCAGCTCCAGGTGCTCCCTGCACCTCCTCAGCTGCAGGTGCACCCTGCACCTCCTCCACCCCAGGTGCTCCCTGCACCACCTCCTCCGCTGCAGGTGCCCCTCGCACTGCCAGTCCTGGTGGCCCCCGCAGCTCCAGTCCCGGTGCACCTGCACCTCCAGTCCCGGTGCCCCCTGCACCTCCATCTACCTAACCAGCTCAGTCCTCCTCTGACAACCTCACCTAACCAGCAACACCTGGGGCTCTGATTGGGCCTCTGCCAGCCGCACCTGGGCTCAATAAAGGACCGGTGATTAGGTGAAGCTCATGTACCCTGGACTGTTTCTTTATTCAAACGTGTGTGAAGAAGTCTCTCACAGGTCTATGTTTTCTGTGTTTCTTTATTCAAACGTGTGTGAAGAAGTCTCTCACAGGTCTATATTTTCTGTGTTTCTTTAGACACCAGCAGAGTACACCTCCCTGACTGGCATCAAGTCCACAGAGAGGCGTACTACCATCGTCCATGGCCTGCGTGATGTAAGTGCTCCCTGTTTTCTTAACACCATTTTCTTAACAAAAGTCTGTGTCCAGTCGTCCAGTATTTCTGTAGGCTATGTGAGCCGCATATCAAGACCAGCATCGATTTGGTTTTCATAGTTTAAATTAATGTGTAAGTGCAAAATGGAAGGACAGACTGACAGACAGACTGACGGACTGAGAAACTCACAGACAGATAGACAGACTGACAGATAGACTAAACCTTCGATCCATTTGACACTTGACAAGTCTTGTATTGTAATTGCTATGACTACCAGTTAGACAGACAGACAGACAGACATGAATACTGTATATCTAGTGTTCATTTGCTGCTTTTCAAATGAGCTGTGAGGTGAATGTGACTGAACTGTCATTGACTGTGTTTGTAAATGCAGCTCTACCCAAAGGCAGCGGAAGCCGGGGAGGAGGAAGCCATGGCGTTCCTCACCTTAATGGAGCAGATGATGGCTGTGGACGCCAAGCTGAGAGCCACGCCCAGCGACGCTCTGCAGTCCATCTTCATCACCATGGAGGACGCCACCAGCTCTTGGTAAGTGTGTGTGTGTCAGTGTGTGTGTTGTGTGAACACTGTTAACAGACAGTGGTTAGACAGGTGTTTGAGAGATGAAGTGAAGGATGATCAATTGATGGATTGATTGATGTATTGATTGATTGTCATACTTCTTGCAGGGAACATGACAGCGCTGATGACACTGTCCTGGCTGACACCAGCACTGTTCCAGCTGACACCAGCACTGTTCCAGCTGACGAGCCTTCCTGTCCCACTGAGACAGCTGAGGAGGCGTTGACCGCTGACCCAATCACTGAGGTCAAGAAAAAAAGTAAGATTCAAGGCCAAATGTGATCTGTTCAGGTTTCTGCTTCAAATTATATGTCCTAATGTTGAGAAGGGTGCTCGAGTCGTTTGACTAAATGTCAAATTGCTTTTCTTGCAGGGTTCAGACCTTTTAAGAAGTGGAGGCGAGTTGTCTCCAGGGTGAAGGCCCTGCTGTGTTGCCTTCCCCAGGATGATGTCTGAGCTGAGGCTGCACCTCCTCAGCTCCAGGTGCACACTGCACCTCCTCAGCTCCAGGTGCCGCCCGCACCTCCTCAGCTCCAGGTGCACACTGCACCTCCTCAGCTCCAGGTGCCGCCCGCACCTCCTCAGCTCCAGGTGCTCCCTGCACCTCCTCCGCCCCAGGTGCTCCCTGCACCACCTCCACCGCTGCAGGTGGTGCCCGCACCTCCTCAGCTCCAGGTGCTGCCTGCACCTCCTCAGCTCCAGGTGCTCCCTGCACCTCCTCAGCTGCAGGTGCACCCTGCACCTCCTCCACCCCAGGTGCTCCCTGCACCACCTCCTCCGCTGCAGGTGCCCCTCGCACTGCCAGTCCTGGTGGCCCCCGCAGCTCCAGTCCCGGTGCACCTGCACCTCCAGTCCCGGTGCCCCCTGCACCTCCATCTACCTAACCAGCTCAGTCCTCCTCTGACAACCTCACCTAACCAGCAACACCTGGGGCTCTGATTGGGCCTCTGCCAGCCGCACCTGGGCTCAATAAAGGACCGGTGATTAGGTGAAGCTCATGTACCCTGGACTGTTTCTTTATTCAAACGTGTGTGAAGAAGTCTCTCACAGGTCTATGTTTTCTGTGTTTCTTTATTCAAACGTGTGTGAAGAAGTCTCTCACAGGTCTATGTTTTCTGTGTTTCTTTATTCAAACGTGTGTGAAGAAGTCTCTCACAGGTCTATATTTTCTGTGTTTCTTTAGACACCAGCAGAGTACACCTCCCTGACTGGCATCAAGTCCACAGAGAGGCGTACTACCATCGTCCATGGCCTGCGTGATGTAAGTGCTCCCTGTTTTCTTAACACCATTTTCTTAACAAAAGTCTGTGTCCAGTCGTCCAGTATTTCTGTAGGCTATGTGAGCCGCATATCAAGACCAGCATCGATTTGGTTTTCATAGTTTAAATTAATGTGTAAGTGCAAAATGGAAGGACAGACTGACAGACAGACTGACGGACTGAGAAACTCACAGACAGATAGACAGACTGACAGATAGACTAAACCTTCGATCCATTTGACACTTGACAAGTCTTGTATTGTAATTGCTATGACTACCAGTTAGACAGACAGACAGACAGACATGAATACTGTATATCTAGTGTTCATTTGCTGCTTTTCAAATGAGCTGTGAGGTGAATGTGACTGAACTGTCATTGACTGTGTTTGTAAATGCAGCTCTACCCAAAGGCAGCGGAAGCCGGGGAGGAGGAAGCCATGGCGTTCCTCACCTTAATGGAGCAGATGATGGCTGTGGACGCCAAGCTGAGAGCCACGCCCAGCGACGCTCTGCAGTCCATCTTCATCACCATGGAGGACGCCACCAGCTCTTGGTAAGTGTGTGTGTGTCAGTGTGTGTGTTGTGTGAACACTGTTAACAGACAGTGGTTAGACAGGTGTTTGAGAGATGAAGTGAAGGATGATCAATTGATGGATTGATTGATGTATTGATTGATTGTCATACTTCTTGCAGGGAACATGACAGCGCTGATGACACTGTCCTGGCTGACACCAGCACTGTTCCAGCTGACACCAGCACTGTTCCAGCTGACGAGCCTTCCTGTCCCACTGAGACAGCTGAGGAGGCGTTGACCGCTGACCCAATCACTGAGGTCAAGAAAAAAAGTAAGATTCAAGGCCAAATGTGATCTGTTCAGGTTTCTGCTTCAAATTATATGTCCTAATGTTGAGAAGGGTGCTCGAGTCGTTTGACTAAATGTCAAATTGCTTTTCTTGCAGGGTTCAGACCTTTTAAGAAGTGGAGGCGAGTTGTCTCCAGGGTGAAGGCCCTGCTGTGTTGCCTTCCCCAGGATGATGTCTGAGCTGAGGCTGCACCTCCTCAGCTCCAGGTGCACACTGCACCTCCTCAGCTCCAGGTGCCGCCCGCACCTCCTCAGCTCCAGGTGCACACTGCACCTCCTCAGCTCCAGGTGCCGCCCGCACCTCCTCAGCTCCAGGTGCTCCCTGCACCTCCTCCGCCCCAGGTGCTCCCTGCACCACCTCCTCCGCTGCAGGTGGTGCCCGCACCTCCTCAGCTCCAGGTGCTGCCTGCACCTCCTCAGCTCCAGGTGCTCCCTGCACCTCCTCAGCTGCAGGTGCACCCTGCACCTCCTCCACCCCAGGTGCTCCCTGCACCACCTCCTCCGCTGCAGGTGCCCCTCGCACTGCCAGTCCTGGTGGCCCCCGCAGCTCCAGTCCCGGTGCACCTGCACCTCCAGTCCCGGTGCCCCCTGCACCTCCATCTACCTAACCAGCTCAGTCCTCCTCTGACAACCTCACCTAACCAGCAACACCTGGGGCTCTGATTGGGCCTCTGCCAGCCGCACCTGGGCTCAATAAAGGACCGGTGATTAGGTGAAGCTCATGTACCCTGGACTGTTTCTTTATTCAAACGTGTGTGAAGAAGTCTCTCACAGGTCTATGTTTTCTGTGTTTCTTTATTCAAACGTGTGTGAAGAAGTCTCTCACAGGTCTATGTTTTCTGTGTTTCTTTATTCAAACGTGTGTGAAGAAGTCTCTCACAGGTCTATATTTTCTGTGTTTCTTTAGACACCAGCAGAGTACACCTCCCTGACTGGCATCAAGTCCACAGAGAGGCGTACTACCATCGTCCATGGCCTGCGTGATGTAAGTGCTCCCTGTTTTCTTAACACCATTTTCTTAACAAAAGTCTGTGTCCAGTCGTCCAGTATTTCTGTAGGCTATGTGAGCCGCATATCAAGACCAGCATCGATTTGGTTTTCATAGTTTAAATTAATGTGTAAGTGCAAAATGGAAGGACAGACTGACAGACAGACTGACGGACTGAGAAACTCACAGACAGATAGACAGACTGACAGATAGACTAAACCTTCGATCCATTTGACACTTGACAAGTCTTGTATTGTAATTGCTATGACTACCAGTTAGACAGACAGACAGACAGACATGAATACTGTATATCTAGTGTTCATTTGCTGCTTTTCAAATGAGCTGTGAGGTGAATGTGACTGAACTGTCATTGACTGTGTTTGTAAATGCAGCTCTACCCAAAGGCAGCGGAAGCCGGGGAGGAGGAAGCCATGGCGTTCCTCACCTTAATGGAGCAGATGATGGCTGTGGACGCCAAGCTGAGAGCCACGCCCAGCGACGCTCTGCAGTCCATCTTCATCACCATGGAGGACGCCACCAGCTCTTGGTAAGTGTGTGTGTGTCAGTGTGTGTGTTGTGTGAACACTGTTAACAGACAGTGGTTAGACAGGTGTTTGAGAGATGAAGTGAAGGATGATCAATTGATGGATTGATTGATGTATTGATTGATTGTCATACTTCTTGCAGGGAACATGACAGCGCTGATGACACTGTCCTGGCTGACACCAGCACTGTTCCAGCTGACACCAGCACTGTTCCAGCTGACGAGCCTTCCTGTCCCACTGAGACAGCTGAGGAGGCGTTGACCGCTGACCCAATCACTGAGGTCAAGAAAAAAAGTAAGATTCAAGGCCAAATGTGATCTGTTCAGGTTTCTGCTTCAAATTATATGTCCTAATGTTGAGAAGGGTGCTCGAGTCGTTTGACTAAATGTCAAATTGCTTTTCTTGCAGGGTTCAGACCTTTTAAGAAGTGGAGGCGAGTTGTCTCCAGGGTGAAGGCCCTGCTGTGTTGCCTTCCCCAGGATGATGTCTGAGCTGAGGCTGCACCTCCTCAGCTCCAGGTGCACACTGCACCTCCTCAGCTCCAGGTGCCGCCCGCACCTCCTCAGCTCCAGGTGCACACTGCACCTCCTCAGCTCCAGGTGCCGCCCGCACCTCCTCAGCTCCAGGTGCTCCCTGCACCTCCTCCGCCCCAGGTGCTCCCTGCACCACCTCCTCCGCTGCAGGTGGTGCCCGCACCTCCTCAGCTCCAGGTGCTGCCTGCACCTCCTCAGCTCCAGGTGCTCCCTGCACCTCCTCAGCTGCAGGTGCACCCTGCACCTCCTCCACCCCAGGTGCTCCCTGCACCACCTCCTCCGCTGCAGGTGCCCCTCGCACTGCCAGTCCTGGTGGCCCCCGCAGCTCCAGTCCCGGTGCACCTGCACCTCCAGTCCCGGTGCCCCCTGCACCTCCATCTACCTAACCAGCTCAGTCCTCCTCTGACAACCTCACCTAACCAGCAACACCTGGGGCTCTGATTGGGCCTCTGCCAGCCGCACCTGGGCTCAATAAAGGACCGGTGATTAGGTGAAGCTCATGTACCCTGGACTGTTTCTTTATTCAAACGTGTGTGAAGAAGTCTCTCACAGGTCTATGTTTTCTGTGTTTCTTTATTCAAACGTGTGTGAAGAAGTCTCTCACAGGTCTATGTTTTCTGTGTTTCTTTATTCAAACGTGTGTGAAGAAGTCTCTCACAGGTCTATATTTTCTGTGTTTCTTTAGACACCAGCAGAGTACACCTCCCTGACTGGCATCAAGTCCACAGAGAGGCGTACTACCATCGTCCATGGCCTGCGTGATGTAAGTGCTCCCTGTTTTCTTAACACCATTTTCTTAACAAAAGTCTGTGTCCAGTCGTCCAGTATTTCTGTAGGCTATGTGAGCCGCATATCAAGACCAGCATCGATTTGGTTTTCATAGTTTAAATTAATGTGTAAGTGCAAAATGGAAGGACAGACTGACAGACAGACTGACGGACTGAGAAACTCACAGACAGATAGACAGACTGACAGATAGACTAAACCTTCGATCCATTTGACACTTGACAAGTCTTGTATTGTAATTGCTATGACTACCAGTTAGACAGACAGACAGACAGACATGAATACTGTATATCTAGTGTTCATTTGCTGCTTTTCAAATGAGCTGTGAGGTGAATGTGACTGAACTGTCATTGACTGTGTTTGTAAATGCAGCTCTACCCAAAGGCAGCGGAAGCCGGGGAGGAGGAAGCCATGGCGTTCCTCACCTTAATGGAGCAGATGATGGCTGTGGACGCCAAGCTGAGAGCCACGCCCAGCGACGCTCTGCAGTCCATCTTCATCACCATGGAGGACGCCACCAGCTCTTGGTAAGTGTGTGTGTGTCAGTGTGTGTGTTGTGTGAACACTGTTAACAGACAGTGGTTAGACAGGTGTTTGAGAGATGAAGTGAAGGATGATCAATTGATGGATTGATTGATGTATTGATTGATTGTCATACTTCTTGCAGGGAACATGACAGCGCTGATGACACTGTCCTGGCTGACACCAGCACTGTTCCAGCTGACACCAGCACTGTTCCAGCTGACGAGCCTTCCTGTCCCACTGAGACAGCTGAGGAGGCGTTGACCGCTGACCCAATCACTGAGGTCAAGAAAAAAAGTAAGATTCAAGGCCAAATGTGATCTGTTCAGGTTTCTGCTTCAAATTATATGTCCTAATGTTGAGAAGGGTGCTCGAGTCGTTTGACTAAATGTCAAATTGCTTTTCTTGCAGGGTTCAGACCTTTTAAGAAGTGGAGGCGAGTTGTCTCCAGGGTGAAGGCCCTGCTGTGTTGCCTTCCCCAGGATGATGTCTGAGCTGAGGCTGCACCTCCTCAGCTCCAGGTGCACACTGCACCTCCTCAGCTCCAGGTGCCGCCCGCACCTCCTCAGCTCCAGGTGCACACTGCACCTCCTCAGCTCCAGGTGCCGCCCGCACCTCCTCAGCTCCAGGTGCTCCCTGCACCTCCTCCGCCCCAGGTGCTCCCTGCACCACCTCCTCCGCTGCAGGTGGTGCCCGCACCTCCTCAGCTCCAGGTGCTGCCTGCACCTCCTCAGCTCCAGGTGCTCCCTGCACCTCCTCAGCTGCAGGTGCACCCTGCACCTCCTCCACCCCAGGTGCTCCCTGCACCACCTCCTCCGCTGCAGGTGCCCCTCGCACTGCCAGTCCTGGTGGCCCCCGCAGCTCCAGTCCCGGTGCACCTGCACCTCCAGTCCCGGTGCCCCCTGCACCTCCATCTACCTAACCAGCTCAGTCCTCCTCTGACAACCTCACCTAACCAGCAACACCTGGGGCTCTGATTGGGCCTCTGCCAGCCGCACCTGGGCTCAATAAAGGACCGGTGATTAGGTGAAGCTCATGTACCCTGGACTGTTTCTTTATTCAAACGTGTGTGAAGAAGTCTCTCACAGGTCTATGTTTTCTGTGTTTCTTTATTCAAACGTGTGTGAAGAAGTCTCTCACAGGTCTATGTTTTCTGTGTTTCTTTATTCAAACGTGTGTGAAGAAGTCTCTCACAGGTCTATATTTTCTGTGTTTCTTTAGACACCAGCAGAGTACACCTCCCTGACTGGCATCAAGTCCACAGAGAGGCGTACTACCATCGTCCATGGCCTGCGTGATGTAAGTGCTCCCTGTTTTCTTAACACCATTTTCTTAACAAAAGTCTGTGTCCAGTCGTCCAGTATTTCTGTAGGCTATGTGAGCCGCATATCAAGACCAGCATCGATTTGGTTTTCATAGTTTAAATTAATGTGTAAGTGCAAAATGGAAGGACAGACTGACAGACAGACTGACGGACTGAGAAACTCACAGACAGATAGACAGACTGACAGATAGACTAAACCTTCGATCCATTTGACACTTGACAAGTCTTGTATTGTAATTGCTATGACTACCAGTTAGACAGACAGACAGACAGACATGAATACTGTATATCTAGTGTTCATTTGCTGCTTTTCAAATGAGCTGTGAGGTGAATGTGACTGAACTGTCATTGACTGTGTTTGTAAATGCAGCTCTACCCAAAGGCAGCGGAAGCCGGGGAGGAGGAAGCCATGGCGTTCCTCACCTTAATGGAGCAGATGATGGCTGTGGACGCCAAGCTGAGAGCCACGCCCAGCGACGCTCTGCAGTCCATCTTCATCACCATGGAGGACGCCACCAGCTCTTGGTAAGTGTGTGTGTGTCAGTGTGTGTGTTGTGTGAACACTGTTAACAGACAGTGGTTAGACAGGTGTTTGAGAGATGAAGTGAAGGATGATCAATTGATGGATTGATTGATGTATTGATTGATTGTCATACTTCTTGCAGGGAACATGACAGCGCTGATGACACTGTCCTGGCTGACACCAGCACTGTTCCAGCTGACACCAGCACTGTTCCAGCTGACGAGCCTTCCTGTCCCACTGAGACAGCTGAGGAGGCGTTGACCGCTGACCCAATCACTGAGGTCAAGAAAAAAAGTAAGATTCAAGGCCAAATGTGATCTGTTCAGGTTTCTGCTTCAAATTATATGTCCTAATGTTGAGAAGGGTGCTCGAGTCGTTTGACTAAATGTCAAATTGCTTTTCTTGCAGGGTTCAGACCTTTTAAGAAGTGGAGGCGAGTTGTCTCCAGGGTGAAGGCCCTGCTGTGTTGCCTTCCCCAGGATGATGTCTGAGCTGAGGCTGCACCTCCTCAGCTCCAGGTGCACACTGCACCTCCTCAGCTCCAGGTGCCGCCCGCACCTCCTCAGCTCCAGGTGCACACTGCACCTCCTCAGCTCCAGGTGCCGCCCGCACCTCCTCAGCTCCAGGTGCTCCCTGCACCTCCTCCGCCCCAGGTGCTCCCTGCACCACCTCCTCCGCTGCAGGTGGTGCCCGCACCTCCTCAGCTCCAGGTGCTGCCTGCACCTCCTCAGCTCCAGGTGCTCCCTGCACCTCCTCAGCTGCAGGTGCACCCTGCACCTCCTCCACCCCAGGTGCTCCCTGCACCACCTCCTCCGCTGCAGGTGCCCCTCGCACTGCCAGTCCTGGTGGCCCCCGCAGCTCCAGTCCCGGTGCACCTGCACCTCCAGTCCCGGTGCCCCCTGCACCTCCATCTACCTAACCAGCTCAGTCCTCCTCTGACAACCTCACCTAACCAGCAACACCTGGGGCTCTGATTGGGCCTCTGCCAGCCGCACCTGGGCTCAATAAAGGACCGGTGATTAGGTGAAGCTCATGTACCCTGGACTGTTTCTTTATTCAAACGTGTGTGAAGAAGTCTCTCACAGGTCTATGTTTTCTGTGTTTCTTTATTCAAACGTGTGTGAAGAAGTCTCTCACAGGTCTATGTTTTCTGTGTTTCTTTATTCAAACGTGTGTGAAGAAGTCTCTCACAGGTCTATATTTTCTGTGTTTCTTTAGACACCAGCAGAGTACACCTCCCTGACTGGCATCAAGTCCACAGAGAGGCGTACTACCATCGTCCATGGCCTGCGTGATGTAAGTGCTCCCTGTTTTCTTAACACCATTTTCTTAACAAAAGTCTGTGTCCAGTCGTCCAGTATTTCTGTAGGCTATGTGAGCCGCATATCAAGACCAGCATCGATTTGGTTTTCATAGTTTAAATTAATGTGTAAGTGCAAAATGGAAGGACAGACTGACAGACAGACTGACGGACTGAGAAACTCACAGACAGATAGACAGACTGACAGATAGACTAAACCTTCGATCCATTTGACACTTGACAAGTCTTGTATTGTAATTGCTATGACTACCAGTTAGACAGACAGACAGACAGACATGAATACTGTATATCTAGTGTTCATTTGCTGCTTTTCAAATGAGCTGTGAGGTGAATGTGACTGAACTGTCATTGACTGTGTTTGTAAATGCAGCTCTACCCAAAGGCAGCGGAAGCCGGGGAGGAGGAAGCCATGGCGTTCCTCACCTTAATGGAGCAGATGATGGCTGTGGACGCCAAGCTGAGAGCCACGCCCAGCGACGCTCTGCAGTCCATCTTCATCACCATGGAGGACGCCACCAGCTCTTGGTAAGTGTGTGTGTGTCAGTGTGTGTGTTGTGTGAACACTGTTAACAGACAGTGGTTAGACAGGTGTTTGAGAGATGAAGTGAAGGATGATCAATTGATGGATTGATTGATGTATTGATTGATTGTCATACTTCTTGCAGGGAACATGACAGCGCTGATGACACTGTCCTGGCTGACACCAGCACTGTTCCAGCTGACACCAGCACTGTTCCAGCTGACGAGCCTTCCTGTCCCACTGAGACAGCTGAGGAGGCGTTGACCGCTGACCCAATCACTGAGGTCAAGAAAAAAAGTAAGATTCAAGGCCAAATGTGATCTGTTCAGGTTTCTGCTTCAAATTATATGTCCTAATGTTGAGAAGGGTGCTCGAGTCGTTTGACTAAATGTCAAATTGCTTTTCTTGCAGGGTTCAGACCTTTTAAGAAGTGGAGGCGAGTTGTCTCCAGGGTGAAGGCCCTGCTGTGTTGCCTTCCCCAGGATGATGTCTGAGCTGAGGCTGCACCTCCTCAGCTCCAGGTGCACACTGCACCTCCTCAGCTCCAGGTGCCGCCCGCACCTCCTCAGCTCCAGGTGCACACTGCACCTCCTCAGCTCCAGGTGCCGCCCGCACCTCCTCAGCTCCAGGTGCTCCCTGCACCTCCTCCGCCCCAGGTGCTCCCTGCACCACCTCCTCCGCTGCAGGTGGTGCCCGCACCTCCTCAGCTCCAGGTGCTGCCTGCACCTCCTCAGCTCCAGGTGCTCCCTGCACCTCCTCAGCTGCAGGTGCACCCTGCACCTCCTCCACCCCAGGTGCTCCCTGCACCACCTCCTCCGCTGCAGGTGCCCCTCGCACTGCCAGTCCTGGTGGCCCCCGCAGCTCCAGTCCCGGTGCACCTGCACCTCCAGTCCCGGTGCCCCCTGCACCTCCATCTACCTAACCAGCTCAGTCCTCCTCTGACAACCTCACCTAACCAGCAACACCTGGGGCTCTGATTGGGCCTCTGCCAGCCGCACCTGGGCTCAATAAAGGACCGGTGATTAGGTGAAGCTCATGTACCCTGGACTGTTTCTTTATTCAAACGTGTGTGAAGAAGTCTCTCACAGGTCTATGTTTTCTGTGTTTCTTTATTCAAACGTGTGTGAAGAAGTCTCTCACAGGTCTATGTTTTCTGTGTTTCTTTATTCAAACGTGTGTGAAGAAGTCTCTCACAGGTCTATATTTTCTGTGTTTCTTTAGACACCAGCAGAGTACACCTCCCTGACTGGCATCAAGTCCACAGAGAGGCGTACTACCATCGTCCATGGCCTGCGTGATGTAAGTGCTCCCTGTTTTCTTAACACCATTTTCTTAACAAAAGTCTGTGTCCAGTCGTCCAGTATTTCTGTAGGCTATGTGAGCCGCATATCAAGACCAGCATCGATTTGGTTTTCATAGTTTAAATTAATGTGTAAGTGCAAAATGGAAGGACAGACTGACAGACAGACTGACGGACTGAGAAACTCACAGACAGATAGACAGACTGACAGATAGACTAAACCTTCGATCCATTTGACACTTGACAAGTCTTGTATTGTAATTGCTATGACTACCAGTTAGACAGACAGACAGACAGACATGAATACTGTATATCTAGTGTTCATTTGCTGCTTTTCAAATGAGCTGTGAGGTGAATGTGACTGAACTGTCATTGACTGTGTTTGTAAATGCAGCTCTACCCAAAGGCAGCGGAAGCCGGGGAGGAGGAAGCCATGGCGTTCCTCACCTTAATGGAGCAGATGATGGCTGTGGACGCCAAGCTGAGAGCCACGCCCAGCGACGCTCTGCAGTCCATCTTCATCACCATGGAGGACGCCACCAGCTCTTGGTAAGTGTGTGTGTGTCAGTGTGTGTGTTGTGTGAACACTGTTAACAGACAGTGGTTAGACAGGTGTTTGAGAGATGAAGTGAAGGATGATCAATTGATGGATTGATTGATGTATTGATTGATTGTCATACTTCTTGCAGGGAACATGACAGCGCTGATGACACTGTCCTGGCTGACACCAGCACTGTTCCAGCTGACACCAGCACTGTTCCAGCTGACGAGCCTTCCTGTCCCACTGAGACAGCTGAGGAGGCGTTGACCGCTGACCCAATCACTGAGGTCAAGAAAAAAAGTAAGATTCAAGGCCAAATGTGATCTGTTCAGGTTTCTGCTTCAAATTATATGTCCTAATGTTGAGAAGGGTGCTCGAGTCGTTTGACTAAATGTCAAATTGCTTTTCTTGCAGGGTTCAGACCTTTTAAGAAGTGGAGGCGAGTTGTCTCCAGGGTGAAGGCCCTGCTGTGTTGCCTTCCCCAGGATGATGTCTGAGCTGAGGCTGCACCTCCTCAGCTCCAGGTGCACACTGCACCTCCTCAGCTCCAGGTGCCGCCCGCACCTCCTCAGCTCCAGGTGCACACTGCACCTCCTCAGCTCCAGGTGCCGCCCGCACCTCCTCAGCTCCAGGTGCTCCCTGCACCTCCTCCGCCCCAGGTGCTCCCTGCACCACCTCCTCCGCTGCAGGTGGTGCCCGCACCTCCTCAGCTCCAGGTGCTGCCTGCACCTCCTCAGCTCCAGGTGCTCCCTGCACCTCCTCAGCTGCAGGTGCACCCTGCACCTCCTCCACCCCAGGTGCTCCCTGCACCACCTCCTCCGCTGCAGGTGCCCCTCGCACTGCCAGTCCTGGTGGCCCCCGCAGCTCCAGTCCCGGTGCACCTGCACCTCCAGTCCCGGTGCCCCCTGCACCTCCATCTACCTAACCAGCTCAGTCCTCCTCTGACAACCTCACCTAACCAGCAACACCTGGGGCTCTGATTGGGCCTCTGCCAGCCGCACCTGGGCTCAATAAAGGACCGGTGATTAGGTGAAGCTCATGTACCCTGGACTGTTTCTTTATTCAAACGTGTGTGAAGAAGTCTCTCACAGGTCTATGTTTTCTGTGTTTCTTTATTCAAACGTGTGTGAAGAAGTCTCTCACAGGTCTATGTTTTCTGTGTTTCTTTATTCAAACGTGTGTGAAGAAGTCTCTCACAGGTCTATATTTTCTGTGTTTCTTTAGACACCAGCAGAGTACACCTCCCTGACTGGCATCAAGTCCACAGAGAGGCGTACTACCATCGTCCATGGCCTGCGTGATGTAAGTGCTCCCTGTTTTCTTAACACCATTTTCTTAACAAAAGTCTGTGTCCAGTCGTCCAGTATTTCTGTAGGCTATGTGAGCCGCATATCAAGACCAGCATCGATTTGGTTTTCATAGTTTAAATTAATGTGTAAGTGCAAAATGGAAGGACAGACTGACAGACAGACTGACGGACTGAGAAACTCACAGACAGATAGACAGACTGACAGATAGACTAAACCTTCGATCCATTTGACACTTGACAAGTCTTGTATTGTAATTGCTATGACTACCAGTTAGACAGACAGACAGACAGACATGAATACTGTATATCTAGTGTTCATTTGCTGCTTTTCAAATGAGCTGTGAGGTGAATGTGACTGAACTGTCATTGACTGTGTTTGTAAATGCAGCTCTACCCAAAGGCAGCGGAAGCCGGGGAGGAGGAAGCCATGGCGTTCCTCACCTTAATGGAGCAGATGATGGCTGTGGACGCCAAGCTGAGAGCCACGCCCAGCGACGCTCTGCAGTCCATCTTCATCACCATGGAGGACGCCACCAGCTCTTGGTAAGTGTGTGTGTGTCAGTGTGTGTGTTGTGTGAACACTGTTAACAGACAGTGGTTAGACAGGTGTTTGAGAGATGAAGTGAAGGATGATCAATTGATGGATTGATTGATGTATTGATTGATTGTCATACTTCTTGCAGGGAACATGACAGCGCTGATGACACTGTCCTGGCTGACACCAGCACTGTTCCAGCTGACACCAGCACTGTTCCAGCTGACGAGCCTTCCTGTCCCACTGAGACAGCTGAGGAGGCGTTGACCGCTGACCCAATCACTGAGGTCAAGAAAAAAAGTAAGATTCAAGGCCAAATGTGATCTGTTCAGGTTTCTGCTTCAAATTATATGTCCTAATGTTGAGAAGGGTGCTCGAGTCGTTTGACTAAATGTCAAATTGCTTTTCTTGCAGGGTTCAGACCTTTTAAGAAGTGGAGGCGAGTTGTCTCCAGGGTGAAGGCCCTGCTGTGTTGCCTTCCCCAGGATGATGTCTGAGCTGAGGCTGCACCTCCTCAGCTCCAGGTGCACACTGCACCTCCTCAGCTCCAGGTGCCGCCCGCACCTCCTCAGCTCCAGGTGCACACTGCACCTCCTCAGCTCCAGGTGCCGCCCGCACCTCCTCAGCTCCAGGTGCTCCCTGCACCTCCTCCGCCCCAGGTGCTCCCTGCACCACCTCCTCCGCTGCAGGTGGTGCCCGCACCTCCTCAGCTCCAGGTGCTGCCTGCACCTCCTCAGCTCCAGGTGCTCCCTGCACCTCCTCAGCTGCAGGTGCACCCTGCACCTCCTCCACCCCAGGTGCTCCCTGCACCACCTCCTCCGCTGCAGGTGCCCCTCGCACTGCCAGTCCTGGTGGCCCCCGCAGCTCCAGTCCCGGTGCACCTGCACCTCCAGTCCCGGTGCCCCCTGCACCTCCATCTACCTAACCAGCTCAGTCCTCCTCTGACAACCTCACCTAACCAGCAACACCTGGGGCTCTGATTGGGCCTCTGCCAGCCGCACCTGGGCTCAATAAAGGACCGGTGATTAGGTGAAGCTCATGTACCCTGGACTGTTTCTTTATTCAAACGTGTGTGAAGAAGTCTCTCACAGGTCTATGTTTTCTGTGTTTCTTTATTCAAACGTGTGTGAAGAAGTCTCTCACAGGTCTATGTTTTCTGTGTTTCTTTAGACACCAGCAGAGTACACCTCCCTGACTGGCATCAAGTCCACAGAGAGGCGTACTACCATCGTCCATGGCCTGCGTGATGTAAGTGCTCCCTGTTTTCTTAACACCATTTTCTTAACAAAAGTCTGTGTCCAGTCGTCCAGTATTTCTGTAGGCTATGTGAGCCGCATATCAAGACCAGCATCGATTTGGTTTTCATAGTTTAAATTAATGTGTAAGTGCAAAATGGAAGGACAGACTGACAGACAGACTGACGGACTGAGAAACTCACAGACAGATAGACAGACTGACAGATAGACTAAACCTTCGATCCATTTGACACTTGACAAGTCTTGTATTGTAATTGCTATGACTACCAGTTAGACAGACAGACAGACAGACATGAATACTGTATATCTAGTGTTCATTTGCTGCTTTTCAAATGAGCTGTGAGGTGAATGTGACTGAACTGTCATTGACTGTGTTTGTAAATGCAGCTCTACCCAAAGGCAGCGGAAGCCGGGGAGGAGGAAGCCATGGCGTTCCTCACCTTAATGGAGCAGATGATGGCTGTGGACGCCAAGCTGAGAGCCACGCCCAGCGACGCTCTGCAGTCCATCTTCATCACCATGGAGGACGCCACCAGCTCTTGGTAAGTGTGTGTGTGTCAGTGTGTGTGTTGTGTGAACACTGTTAACAGACAGTGGTTAGACAGGTGTTTGAGAGATGAAGTGAAGGATGATCAATTGATGGATTGATTGATGTATTGATTGATTGTCATACTTCTTGCAGGGAACATGACAGCGCTGATGACACTGTCCTGGCTGACACCAGCACTGTTCCAGCTGACACCAGCACTGTTCCAGCTGACGAGCCTTCCTGTCCCACTGAGACAGCTGAGGAGGCGTTGACCGCTGACCCAATCACTGAGGTCAAGAAAAAAAGTAAGATTCAAGGCCAAATGTGATCTGTTCAGGTTTCTGCTTCAAATTATATGTCCTAATGTTGAGAAGGGTGCTCGAGTCGTTTGACTAAATGTCAAATTGCTTTTCTTGCAGGGTTCAGACCTTTTAAGAAGTGGAGGCGAGTTGTCTCCAGGGTGAAGGCCCTGCTGTGTTGCCTTCCCCAGGATGATGTCTGAGCTGAGGCTGCACCTCCTCAGCTCCAGGTGCACACTGCACCTCCTCAGCTCCAGGTGCCGCCCGCACCTCCTCAGCTCCAGGTGCACACTGCACCTCCTCAGCTCCAGGTGCCGCCCGCACCTCCTCAGCTCCAGGTGCTCCCTGCACCTCCTCCGCCCCAGGTGCTCCCTGCACCACCTCCTCCGCTGCAGGTGGTGCCCGCACCTCCTCAGCTCCAGGTGCTGCCTGCACCTCCTCAGCTCCAGGTGCTCCCTGCACCTCCTCAGCTGCAGGTGCACCCTGCACCTCCTCCACCCCAGGTGCTCCCTGCACCACCTCCTCCGCTGCAGGTGCCCCTCGCACTGCCAGTCCTGGTGGCCCCCGCAGCTCCAGTCCCGGTGCACCTGCACCTCCAGTCCCGGTGCCCCCTGCACCTCCATCTACCTAACCAGCTCAGTCCTCCTCTGACAACCTCACCTAACCAGCAACACCTGGGGCTCTGATTGGGCCTCTGCCAGCCGCACCTGGGCTCAATAAAGGACCGGTGATTAGGTGAAGCTCATGTACCCTGGACTGTTTCTTTATTCAAACGTGTGTGAAGAAGTCTCTCACAGGTCTATGTTTTCTGTGTTTCTTTATTCAAACGTGTGTGAAGAAGTCTCTCACAGGTCTATGTTTTCTGTGTTTCTTTAGACACCAGCAGAGTACACCTCCCTGACTGGCATCAAGTCCACAGAGAGGCGTACTACCATCGTCCATGGCCTGCGTGATGTAAGTGCTCCCTGTTTTCTTAACACCATTTTCTTAACAAAAGTCTGTGTCCAGTCGTCCAGTATTTCTGTAGGCTATGTGAGCCGCATATCAAGACCAGCATCGATTTGGTTTTCATAGTTTAAATTAATGTGTAAGTGCAAAATGGAAGGACAGACTGACAGACAGACTGACGGACTGAGAAACTCACAGACAGATAGACAGACTGACAGATAGACTAAACCTTCGATCCATTTGACACTTGACAAGTCTTGTATTGTAATTGCTATGACTACCAGTTAGACAGACAGACAGACAGACATGAATACTGTATATCTAGTGTTCATTTGCTGCTTTTCAAATGAGCTGTGAGGTGAATGTGACTGAACTGTCATTGACTGTGTTTGTAAATGCAGCTCTACCCAAAGGCAGCGGAAGCCGGGGAGGAGGAAGCCATGGCGTTCCTCACCTTAATGGAGCAGATGATGGCTGTGGACGCCAAGCTGAGAGCCACGCCCAGCGACGCTCTGCAGTCCATCTTCATCACCATGGAGGACGCCACCAGCTCTTGGTAAGTGTGTGTGTGTCAGTGTGTGTGTTGTGTGAACACTGTTAACAGACAGTGGTTAGACAGGTGTTTGAGAGATGAAGTGAAGGATGATCAATTGATGGATTGATTGATGTATTGATTGATTGTCATACTTCTTGCAGGGAACATGACAGCGCTGATGACACTGTCCTGGCTGACACCAGCACTGTTCCAGCTGACACCAGCACTGTTCCAGCTGACGAGCCTTCCTGTCCCACTGAGACAGCTGAGGAGGCGTTGACCGCTGACCCAATCACTGAGGTCAAGAAAAAAAGTAAGATTCAAGGCCAAATGTGATCTGTTCAGGTTTCTGCTTCAAATTATATGTCCTAATGTTGAGAAGGGTGCTCGAGTCGTTTGACTAAATGTCAAATTGCTTTTCTTGCAGGGTTCAGACCTTTTAAGAAGTGGAGGCGAGTTGTCTCCAGGGTGAAGGCCCTGCTGTGTTGCCTTCCCCAGGATGATGTCTGAGCTGAGGCTGCACCTCCTCAGCTCCAGGTGCACACTGCACCTCCTCAGCTCCAGGTGCCGCCCGCACCTCCTCAGCTCCAGGTGCACACTGCACCTCCTCAGCTCCAGGTGCCGCCCGCACCTCCTCAGCTCCAGGTGCTCCCTGCACCTCCTCCGCCCCAGGTGCTCCCTGCACCACCTCCTCCGCTGCAGGTGGTGCCCGCACCTCCTCAGCTCCAGGTGCTGCCTGCACCTCCTCAGCTCCAGGTGCTCCCTGCACCTCCTCAGCTGCAGGTGCACCCTGCACCTCCTCCACCCCAGGTGCTCCCTGCACCACCTCCTCCGCTGCAGGTGCCCCTCGCACTGCCAGTCCTGGTGGCCCCCGCAGCTCCAGTCCCGGTGCACCTGCACCTCCAGTCCCGGTGCCCCCTGCACCTCCATCTACCTAACCAGCTCAGTCCTCCTCTGACAACCTCACCTAACCAGCAACACCTGGGGCTCTGATTGGGCCTCTGCCAGCCGCACCTGGGCTCAATAAAGGACCGGTGATTAGGTGAAGCTCATGTACCCTGGACTGTTTCTTTATTCAAACGTGTGTGAAGAAGTCTCTCACAGGTCTATGTTTTCTGTGTTTCTTTATTCAAACGTGTGTGAAGAAGTCTCTCACAGGTCTATGTTTTCTGTGTTTCTTTAGACACCAGCAGAGTACACCTCCCTGACTGGCATCAAGTCCACAGAGAGGCGTACTACCATCGTCCATGGCCTGCGTGATGTAAGTGCTCCCTGTTTTCTTAACACCATTTTCTTAACAAAAGTCTGTGTCCAGTCGTCCAGTATTTCTGTAGGCTATGTGAGCCGCATATCAAGACCAGCATCGATTTGGTTTTCATAGTTTAAATTAATGTGTAAGTGCAAAATGGAAGGACAGACTGACAGACAGACTGACGGACTGAGAAACTCACAGACAGATAGACAGACTGACAGATAGACTAAACCTTCGATCCATTTGACACTTGACAAGTCTTGTATTGTAATTGCTATGACTACCAGTTAGACAGACAGACAGACAGACATGAATACTGTATATCTAGTGTTCATTTGCTGCTTTTCAAATGAGCTGTGAGGTGAATGTGACTGAACTGTCATTGACTGTGTTTGTAAATGCAGCTCTACCCAAAGGCAGCGGAAGCCGGGGAGGAGGAAGCCATGGCGTTCCTCACCTTAATGGAGCAGATGATGGCTGTGGACGCCAAGCTGAGAGCCACGCCCAGCGACGCTCTGCAGTCCATCTTCATCACCATGGAGGACGCCACCAGCTCTTGGTAAGTGTGTGTGTGTCAGTGTGTGTGTTGTGTGAACACTGTTAACAGACAGTGGTTAGACAGGTGTTTGAGAGATGAAGTGAAGGATGATCAATTGATGGATTGATTGATGTATTGATTGATTGTCATACTTCTTGCAGGGAACATGACAGCGCTGATGACACTGTCCTGGCTGACACCAGCACTGTTCCAGCTGACACCAGCACTGTTCCAGCTGACGAGCCTTCCTGTCCCACTGAGACAGCTGAGGAGGCGTTGACCGCTGACCCAATCACTGAGGTCAAGAAAAAAAGTAAGATTCAAGGCCAAATGTGATCTGTTCAGGTTTCTGCTTCAAATTATATGTCCTAATGTTGAGAAGGGTGCTCGAGTCGTTTGACTAAATGTCAAATTGCTTTTCTTGCAGGGTTCAGACCTTTTAAGAAGTGGAGGCGAGTTGTCTCCAGGGTGAAGGCCCTGCTGTGTTGCCTTCCCCAGGATGATGTCTGAGCTGAGGCTGCACCTCCTCAGCTCCAGGTGCACACTGCACCTCCTCAGCTCCAGGTGCCGCCCGCACCTCCTCAGCTCCAGGTGCACACTGCACCTCCTCAGCTCCAGGTGCCGCCCGCACCTCCTCAGCTCCAGGTGCTCCCTGCACCTCCTCCGCCCCAGGTGCTCCCTGCACCACCTCCTCCGCTGCAGGTGGTGCCCGCACCTCCTCAGCTCCAGGTGCTGCCTGCACCTCCTCAGCTCCAGGTGCTCCCTGCACCTCCTCAGCTGCAGGTGCACCCTGCACCTCCTCCACCCCAGGTGCTCCCTGCACCACCTCCTCCGCTGCAGGTGCCCCTCGCACTGCCAGTCCTGGTGGCCCCCGCAGCTCCAGTCCCGGTGCACCTGCACCTCCAGTCCCGGTGCCCCCTGCACCTCCATCTACCTAACCAGCTCAGTCCTCCTCTGACAACCTCACCTAACCAGCAACACCTGGGGCTCTGATTGGGCCTCTGCCAGCCGCACCTGGGCTCAATAAAGGACCGGTGATTAGGTGAAGCTCATGTACCCTGGACTGTTTCTTTATTCAAACGTGTGTGAAGAAGTCTCTCACAGGTCTATGTTTTCTGTGTTTCTTTATTCAAACGTGTGTGAAGAAGTCTCTCACAGGTCTATATTTTCTGTGTTTCTTTAGACACCAGCAGAGTACACCTCCCTGACTGGCATCAAGTCCACAGAGAGGCGTACTACCATCGTCCATGGCCTGCGTGATGTAAGTGCTCCCTGTTTTCTTAACACCATTTTCTTAACAAAAGTCTGTGTCCAGTCGTCCAGTATTTCTGTAGGCTATGTGAGCCGCATATCAAGACCAGCATCGATTTGGTTTTCATAGTTTAAATTAATGTGTAAGTGCAAAATGGAAGGACAGACTGACAGACAGACTGACGGACTGAGAAACTCACAGACAGATAGACAGACTGACAGATAGACTAAACCTTCGATCCATTTGACACTTGACAAGTCTTGTATTGTAATTGCTATGACTACCAGTTAGACAGACAGACAGACAGACATGAATACTGTATATCTAGTGTTCATTTGCTGCTTTTCAAATGAGCTGTGAGGTGAATGTGACTGAACTGTCATTGACTGTGTTTGTAAATGCAGCTCTACCCAAAGGCAGCGGAAGCCGGGGAGGAGGAAGCCATGGCGTTCCTCACCTTAATGGAGCAGATGATGGCTGTGGACGCCAAGCTGAGAGCCACGCCCAGCGACGCTCTGCAGTCCATCTTCATCACCATGGAGGACGCCACCAGCTCTTGGTAAGTGTGTGTGTGTCAGTGTGTGTGTTGTGTGAACACTGTTAACAGACAGTGGTTAGACAGGTGTTTGAGAGATGAAGTGAAGGATGATCAATTGATGGATTGATTGATGTATTGATTGATTGTCATACTTCTTGCAGGGAACATGACAGCGCTGATGACACTGTCCTGGCTGACACCAGCACTGTTCCAGCTGACACCAGCACTGTTCCAGCTGACGAGCCTTCCTGTCCCACTGAGACAGCTGAGGAGGCGTTGACCGCTGACCCAATCACTGAGGTCAAGAAAAAAAGTAAGATTCAAGGCCAAATGTGATCTGTTCAGGTTTCTGCTTCAAATTATATGTCCTAATGTTGAGAAGGGTGCTCGAGTCGTTTGACTAAATGTCAAATTGCTTTTCTTGCAGGGTTCAGACCTTTTAAGAAGTGGAGGCGAGTTGTCTCCAGGGTGAAGGCCCTGCTGTGTTGCCTTCCCCAGGATGATGTCTGAGCTGAGGCTGCACCTCCTCAGCTCCAGGTGCACACTGCACCTCCTCAGCTCCAGGTGCCGCCCGCACCTCCTCAGCTCCAGGTGCACACTGCACCTCCTCAGCTCCAGGTGCCGCCCGCACCTCCTCAGCTCCAGGTGCTCCCTGCACCTCCTCCGCCCCAGGTGCTCCCTGCACCACCTCCTCCGCTGCAGGTGGTGCCCGCACCTCCTCAGCTCCAGGTGCTGCCTGCACCTCCTCAGCTCCAGGTGCTCCCTGCACCTCCTCAGCTGCAGGTGCACCCTGCACCTCCTCCACCCCAGGTGCTCCCTGCACCACCTCCTCCGCTGCAGGTGCCCCTCGCACTGCCAGTCCTGGTGGCCCCCGCAGCTCCAGTCCCGGTGCACCTGCACCTCCAGTCCCGGTGCCCCCTGCACCTCCATCTACCTAACCAGCTCAGTCCTCCTCTGACAACCTCACCTAACCAGCAACACCTGGGGCTCTGATTGGGCCTCTGCCAGCCGCACCTGGGCTCAATAAAGGACCGGTGATTAGGTGAAGCTCATGTACCCTGGACTGTTTCTTTATTCAAACGTGTGTGAAGAAGTCTCTCACAGGTCTATGTTTTCTGTGTTTCTTTATTCAAACGTGTGTGAAGAAGTCTCTCACAGGTCTATATTTTCTGTGTTTCTTTAGACACCAGCAGAGTACACCTCCCTGACTGGCATCAAGTCCACAGAGAGGCGTACTACCATCGTCCATGGCCTGCGTGATGTAAGTGCTCCCTGTTTTCTTAACACCATTTTCTTAACAAAAGTCTGTGTCCAGTCGTCCAGTATTTCTGTAGGCTATGTGAGCCGCATATCAAGACCAGCATCGATTTGGTTTTCATAGTTTAAATTAATGTGTAAGTGCAAAATGGAAGGACAGACTGACAGACAGACTGACGGACTGAGAAACTCACAGACAGATAGACAGACTGACAGATAGACTAAACCTTCGATCCATTTGACACTTGACAAGTCTTGTATTGTAATTGCTATGACTACCAGTTAGACAGACAGACAGACAGACATGAATACTGTATATCTAGTGTTCATTTGCTGCTTTTCAAATGAGCTGTGAGGTGAATGTGACTGAACTGTCATTGACTGTGTTTGTAAATGCAGCTCTACCCAAAGGCAGCGGAAGCCGGGGAGGAGGAAGCCATGGCGTTCCTCACCTTAATGGAGCAGATGATGGCTGTGGACGCCAAGCTGAGAGCCACGCCCAGCGACGCTCTGCAGTCCATCTTCATCACCATGGAGGACGCCACCAGCTCTTGGTAAGTGTGTGTGTGTCAGTGTGTGTGTTGTGTGAACACTGTTAACAGACAGTGGTTAGACAGGTGTTTGAGAGATGAAGTGAAGGATGATCAATTGATGGATTGATTGATGTATTGATTGATTGTCATACTTCTTGCAGGGAACATGACAGCGCTGATGACACTGTCCTGGCTGACACCAGCACTGTTCCAGCTGACACCAGCACTGTTCCAGCTGACGAGCCTTCCTGTCCCACTGAGACAGCTGAGGAGGCGTTGACCGCTGACCCAATCACTGAGGTCAAGAAAAAAAGTAAGATTCAAGGCCAAATGTGATCTGTTCAGGTTTCTGCTTCAAATTATATGTCCTAATGTTGAGAAGGGTGCTCGAGTCGTTTGACTAAATGTCAAATTGCTTTTCTTGCAGGGTTCAGACCTTTTAAGAAGTGGAGGCGAGTTGTCTCCAGGGTGAAGGCCCTGCTGTGTTGCCTTCCCCAGGATGATGTCTGAGCTGAGGCTGCACCTCCTCAGCTCCAGGTGCACACTGCACCTCCTCAGCTCCAGGTGCCGCCCGCACCTCCTCAGCTCCAGGTGCACACTGCACCTCCTCAGCTCCAGGTGCCGCCCGCACCTCCTCAGCTCCAGGTGCTCCCTGCACCCCCTCCGCCCCAGGTGCTCCCTGCACCACCTCCTCCGCTGCAGGTGGTGCCCGCACCTCCTCAGCTCCAGGTGCTGCCTGCACCTCCTCAGCTCCAGGTGCTCCCTGCACCTCCTCAGCTGCAGGTGCACCCTGCACCTCCTCCACCCCAGGTGCTCCCTGCACCACCTCCTCCGCTGCAGGTGCCCCTCGCACTGCCAGTCCTGGTGGCCCCCGCAGCTCCAGTCCCGGTGCACCTGCACCTCCAGTCCCGGTGCCCCCTGCACCTCCATCTACCTAACCAGCTCAGTCCTCCTCTGACAACCTCACCTAACCAGCAACACCTGGGGCTCTGATTGGGCCTCTGCCAGCCGCACCTGGGCTCAATAAAGGACCGGTGATTAGGTGAAGCTCATGTACCCTGGACTGTTTCTTTATTCAAACGTGTGTGAAGAAGTCTCTCACAGGTCTATGTTTTCTGTGTTTCTTTATTCAAACGTGTGTGAAGAAGTCTCTCACAGGTCTATATTTTCTGTGTTTCTTTAGACACCAGCAGAGTACACCTCCCTGACTGGCATCAAGTCCACAGAGAGGCGTACTACCATCGTCCATGGCCTGCGTGATGTAAGTGCTCCCTGTTTTCTTAACACCATTTTCTTAACAAAAGTCTGTGTCCAGTCGTCCAGTATTTCTGTAGGCTATGTGAGCCGCATATCAAGACCAGCATCGATTTGGTTTTCATAGTTTAAATTAATGTGTAAGTGCAAAATGGAAGGACAGACTGACAGACAGACTGACGGACTGAGAAACTCACAGACAGATAGACAGACTGACAGATAGACTAAACCTTCGATCCATTTGACACTTGACAAGTCTTGTATTGTAATTGCTATGACTACCAGTTAGACAGACAGACAGACAGACAGACATGAATACTGTATATCTAGTGTTCATTTGCTGCTTTTCAAATGAGCTGTGAGGTGAATGTGACTGAACTGTCATTGACTGTGTTTGTAAATGCAGCTCTACCCAAAGGCAGCGGAAGCCGGGGAGGAGGAAGCCATGGCGTTCCTCACCTTAATGGAGCAGATGATGGCTGTGGACGCCAAGCTGAGAGCCACGCCCAGCGACGCTCTGCAGTCCATCTTCATCACCATGGAGGACGCCACCAGCTCTTGGTAAGTGTGTGTGTGTCAGTGTGTGTGTTGTGTGAACACTGTTAACAGACAGTGGTTAGACAGGTGTTTGAGAGATGAAGTGAAGGATGATCAATTGATGGATTGATTGATGTATTGATTGATTGTCATACTTCTTGCAGGGAACATGACAGCGCTGATGACACTGTCCTGGCTGACACCAGCACTGTTCCAGCTGACACCAGCACTGTTCCAGCTGACGAGCCTTCCTGTCCCACTGAGACAGCTGAGGAGGCGTTGACCGCTGACCCAATCACTGAGGTCAAGAAAAAAAGTAAGATTCAAGGCCAAATGTGATCTGTTCAGGTTTCTGCTTCAAATTATATGTCCTAATGTTGAGAAGGGTGCTCGAGTCGTTTGACTAAATGTCAAATTGCTTTTCTTGCAGGGTTCAGACCTTTTAAGAAGTGGAGGCGAGTTGTCTCCAGGGTGAAGGCCCTGCTGTGTTGCCTTCCCCAGGATGATGTCTGAGCTGAGGCTGCACCTCCTCAGCTCAAGGTGCACACTGCACCTCCTCAGCTCCAGGTGCCGCCCGCACCTCCTCAGCTCCAGGTGCACACTGCACCTCCTCAGCTCCAGGTGCCGCCCGCACCTCCTCAGCTCCAGGTGCTCCCTGCACCTCCTCCGCCCCAGGTGCTCCCTGCACCACCTCCTCCGCTGCAGGTGGTGCCCGCACCTCCTCAGCTCCAGGTGCTGCCTGCACCTCCTCAGCTCCAGGTGCTCCCTGCACCTCCTCAGCTGCAGGTGCACCCTGCACCTCCTCCACCCCAGGTGCTCCCTGCACCACCTCCTCCGCTGCAGGTGCCCCTCGCACTGCCAGTCCTGGTGGCCCCCGCAGCTCCAGTCCCGGTGCACCTGCACCTCCAGTCCCGGTGCCCCCTGCACCTCCATCTACCTAACCAGCTCAGTCCTCCTCTGACAACCTCACCTAACCAGCAACACCTGGGGCTCTGATTGGGCCTCTGCCAGCCGCACCTGGGCTCAATAAAGGACCGGTGATTAGGTGAAGCTCATGTACCCTGGACTGTTTCTTTATTCAAACGTGTGTGAAGAAGTCTCTCACAGGTCTATGTTTTCTGTGTTTCTTTATTCAAACGTGTGTGAAGAAGTCTCTCACAGGTCTATGTTTTCTGTGTTTCTTTAGACACCAGCAGAGTACACCTCCCTGACTGGCATCAAGTCCACAGAGAGGCGTACTACCATCGTCCATGGCCTGCGTGATGTAAGTGCTCCCTGTTTTCTTAACACCATTTTCTTAACAAAAGTCTGTGTCCAGTCGTCCAGTATTTCTGTAGGCTATGTGAGCCGCATATCAAGACCAGCATCGATTTGGTTTTCATAGTTTAAATTAATGTGTAAGTGCAAAATGGAAGGACAGACTGACAGACAGACTGACGGACTGAGAAACTCACAGACAGATAGACAGACTGACAGATAGACTAAACCTTCGATCCATTTGACACTTGACAAGTCTTGTATTGTAATTGCTATGACTACCAGTTAGACAGACAGACAGACAGACATGAATACTGTATATCTAGTGTTCATTTGCTGCTTTTCAAATGAGCTGTGAGGTGAATGTGACTGAACTGTCATTGACTGTGTTTGTAAATGCAGCTCTACCCAAAGGCAGCGGAAGCCGGGGAGGAGGAAGCCATGGCGTTCCTCACCTTAATGGAGCAGATGATGGCTGTGGACGCCAAGCTGAGAGCCACGCCCAGCGACGCTCTGCAGTCCATCTTCATCACCATGGAGGACGCCACCAGCTCTTGGTAAGTGTGTGTGTGTCAGTGTGTGTGTTGTGTGAACACTGTTAACAGACAGTGGTTAGACAGGTGTTTGAGAGATGAAGTGAAGGATGATCAATTGATGGATTGATTGATGTATTGATTGATTGTCATACTTCTTGCAGGGAACATGACAGCGCTGATGACACTGTCCTGGCTGACACCAGCACTGTTCCAGCTGACACCAGCACTGTTCCAGCTGACGAGCCTTCCTGTCCCACTGAGACAGCTGAGGAGGCGTTGACCGCTGACCCAATCACTGAGGTCAAGAAAAAAAGTAAGATTCAAGGCCAAATGTGATCTGTTCAGGTTTCTGCTTCAAATTATATGTCCTAATGTTGAGAAGGGTGCTCGAGTCGTTTGACTAAATGTCAAATTGCTTTTCTTGCAGGGTTCAGACCTTTTAAGAAGTGGAGGCGAGTTGTCTCCAGGGTGAAGGCCCTGCTGTGTTGCCTTCCCCAGGATGATGTCTGAGCTGAGGCTGCACCTCCTCAGCTCCAGGTGCACACTGCACCTCCTCAGCTCCAGGTGCCGCCCGCACCTCCTCAGCTCCAGGTGCACACTGCACCTCCTCAGCTCCAGGTGCCGCCCGCACCTCCTCAGCTCCAGGTGCTCCCTGCACCTCCTCCGCCCCAGGTGCTCCCTGCACCACCTCCTCCGCTGCAGGTGGTGCCCGCACCTCCTCAGCTCCAGGTGCTGCCTGCACCTCCTCAGCTCCAGGTGCTCCCTGCACCTCCTCAGCTGCAGGTGCACCCTGCACCTCCTCCACCCCAGGTGCTCCCTGCACCACCTCCTCCGCTGCAGGTGCCCCTCGCACTGCCAGTCCTGGTGGCCCCCGCAGCTCCAGTCCCGGTGCACCTGCACCTCCAGTCCCGGTGCCCCCTGCACCTCCATCTACCTAACCAGCTCAGTCCTCCTCTGACAACCTCACCTAACCAGCAACACCTGGGGCTCTGATTGGGCCTCTGCCAGCCGCACCTGGGCTCAATAAAGGACCGGTGATTAGGTGAAGCTCATGTACCCTGGACTGTTTCTTTATTCAAACGTGTGTGAAGAAGTCTCTCACAGGTCTATGTTTTCTGTGTTTCTTTATTCAAACGTGTGTGAAGAAGTCTCTCACAGGTCTATGTTTTCTGTGTTTCTTTATTCAAACGTGTGTGAAGAAGTCTCTCACAGGTCTATATTTTCTGTGTTTCTTTAGACACCAGCAGAGTACACCTCCCTGACTGGCATCAAGTCCACAGAGAGGCGTACTACCATCGTCCATGGCCTGCGTGATGTAAGTGCTCCCTGTTTTCTTAACACCATTTTCTTAACAAAAGTCTGTGTCCAGTCGTCCAGTATTTCTGTAGGCTATGTGAGCCGCATATCAAGACCAGCATCGATTTGGTTTTCATAGTTTAAATTAATGTGTAAGTGCAAAATGGAAGGACAGACTGACAGACAGACTGACGGACTGAGAAACTCACAGACAGATAGACAGACTGACAGATAGACTAAACCTTCGATCCATTTGACACTTGACAAGTCTTGTATTGTAATTGCTATGACTACCAGTTAGACAGACAGACAGACAGACATGAATACTGTATATCTAGTGTTCATTTGCTGCTTTTCAAATGAGCTGTGAGGTGAATGTGACTGAACTGTCATTGACTGTGTTTGTAAATGCAGCTCTACCCAAAGGCAGCGGAAGCCGGGGAGGAGGAAGCCATGGCGTTCCTCACCTTAATGGAGCAGATGATGGCTGTGGACGCCAAGCTGAGAGCCACGCCCAGCGACGCTCTGCAGTCCATCTTCATCACCATGGAGGACGCCACCAGCTCTTGGTAAGTGTGTGTGTGTCAGTGTGTGTGTTGTGTGAACACTGTTAACAGACAGTGGTTAGACAGGTGTTTGAGAGATGAAGTGAAGGATGATCAATTGATGGATTGATTGATGTATTGATTGATTGTCATACTTCTTGCAGGGAACATGACAGCGCTGATGACACTGTCCTGGCTGACACCAGCACTGTTCCAGCTGACACCAGCACTGTTCCAGCTGACGAGCCTTCCTGTCCCACTGAGACAGCTGAGGAGGCGTTGACCGCTGACCCAATCACTGAGGTCAAGAAAAAAAGTAAGATTCAAGGCCAAATGTGATCTGTTCAGGTTTCTGCTTCAAATTATATGTCCTAATGTTGAGAAGGGTGCTCGAGTCGTTTGACTAAATGTCAAATTGCTTTTCTTGCAGGGTTCAGACCTTTTAAGAAGTGGAGGCGAGTTGTCTCCAGGGTGAAGGCCCTGCTGTGTTGCCTTCCCCAGGATGATGTCTGAGCTGAGGCTGCACCTCCTCAGCTCCAGGTGCACACTGCACCTCCTCAGCTCCAGGTGCCGCCCGCACCTCCTCAGCTCCAGGTGCACACTGCACCTCCTCAGCTCCAGGTGCCGCCCGCACCTCCTCAGCTCCAGGTGCTCCCTGCACCTCCTCCGCCCCAGGTGCTCCCTGCACCACCTCCTCCGCTGCAGGTGGTGCCCGCACCTCCTCAGCTCCAGGTGCTGCCTGCACCTCCTCAGCTCCAGGTGCTCCCTGCACCTCCTCAGCTGCAGGTGCACCCTGCACCTCCTCCACCCCAGGTGCTCCCTGCACCACCTCCTCCGCTGCAGGTGCCCCTCGCACTGCCAGTCCTGGTGGCCCCCGCAGCTCCAGTCCCGGTGCACCTGCACCTCCAGTCCCGGTGCCCCCTGCACCTCCATCTACCTAACCAGCTCAGTCCTCCTCTGACAACCTCACCTAACCAGCAACACCTGGGGCTCTGATTGGGCCTCTGCCAGCCGCACCTGGGCTCAATAAAGGACCGGTGATTAGGTGAAGCTCATGTACCCTGGACTGTTTCTTTATTCAAACGTGTGTGAAGAAGTCTCTCACAGGTCTATGTTTTCTGTGTTTCTTTATTCAAACGTGTGTGAAGAAGTCTCTCACAGGTCTATATTTTCTGTGTTTCTTTAGACACCAGCAGAGTACACCTCCCTGACTGGCATCAAGTCCACAGAGAGGCGTACTACCATCGTCCATGGCCTGCGTGATGTAAGTGCTCCCTGTTTTCTTAACACCATTTTCTTAACAAAAGTCTGTGTCCAGTTGTCCAGTATTTCTGTAGGCTATGTGAGCCGCATATCAAGACCAGCATCGATTTGGTTTTCATAGTTTAAATTAATGTGTAAGTGCAAAATGGAAGGACAGACTGACAGACAGACTGACGGACTGAGAAACTCACAGACAGATAGACAGACTGACAGATAGACTAAACCTTCGATCCATTTGACACTTGACAAGTCTTGTATTGTAATTGCTATGACTACCAGTTAGACATACAGACAGACAGACATGAATACTGTATATCTAGTGTTCATTTGCTGCTTTTCAAATGAGCTGTGAGGTGAATGTGACTGAACTGTCATTGACTGTGTTTGTAAATGCAGCTCTACCCAAAGGCAGCGGAAGCCGGGGAGGAGGAAGCCATGGCGTTCCTCACCTTAATGGAGCAGATGATGGCTGTGGACGCCAAGCTGAGAGCCACGCCCAGCGACGCTCTGCAGTCCATCTTCATCACCATGGAGGACGCCACCAGCTCTTGGTAAGTGTGTGTGTGTCAGTGTGTGTGTTGTGTGAACACTGTTAACAGACAGTGGTTAGACAGGTGTTTGAGAGATGAAGTGAAGGATGATCAATTGATGGATTGATTGATGTATTGATTGATTGTCATACTTCTTGCAGGGAACATGACAGCGCTGATGACACTGTCCTGGCTGACACCAGCACTGTTCCAGCTGACACCAGCACTGTTCCAGCTGACGAGCCTTCCTGTCCCACTGAGACAGCTGAGGAGGCGTTGACCGCTGACCCAATCACTGAGGTCAAGAAAAAAAGTAAGATTCAAGGCCAAATGTGATCTGTTCAGGTTTCTGCTTCAAATTATATGTCCTAATGTTGAGAAGGGTGCTCGAGTCGTTTGACTAAATGTCAAATTGCTTTTCTTGCAGGGTTCAGACCTTTTAAGAAGTGGAGGCGAGTTGTCTCCAGGGTGAAGGCCCTGCTGTGTTGCCTTCCCCAGGATGATGTCTGAGCTGAGGCTGCACCTCCTCAGCTCCAGGTGCACACTGCACCTCCTCAGCTCCAGGTGCCGCCCGCACCTCCTCAGCTCCAGGTGCACACTGCACCTCCTCAGCTCCAGGTGCCGCCCGCACCTCCTCAGCTCCAGGTGCTCCCTGCACCTCCTCCGCCCCAGGTGCTCCCTGCACCACCTCCTCCGCTGCAGGTGGTGCCCGCACCTCCTCAGCTCCAGGTGCTGCCTGCACCTCCTCAGCTCCAGGTGCTCCCTGCACCTCCTCAGCTGCAGGTGCACCCTGCACCTCCTCCACCCCAGGTGCTCCCTGCACCACCTCCTCCGCTGCAGGTGCCCCTCGCACTGCCAATCCTGGTGGCCCCCGCAGCTCCAGTCCCGGTGCACCTGCACCTCCAGTCCCGGTGCCCCCTGCACCTCCATCTACCTAACCAGCTCAGTCCTCCTCTGACAACCTCACCTAACCAGCAACACCTGGGGCTCTGATTGGGCCTCTGCCAGCCGCACCTGGGCTCAATAAAGGACCGGTGATTAGGTGAAGCTCATGTACCCTGGACTGTTTCTTTATTCAAACGTGTGTGAAGAAGTCTCTCACAGGTCTATGTTTTCTGTGTTTCTTTATTCAAACGTGTGTGAAGAAGTCTCTCACAGGTCTATGTTTTCTGTGTTTCTTTATTCAAACGTGTGTGAAGAAGTCTCTCACAGGTCTATATTTTCTGTGTTTCTTTAGACACCAGCAGAGTACACCTCCCTGACTGGCATCAAGTCCACAGAGAGGCGTACTACCATCGTCCATGGCCTGCGTGATGTAAGTGCTCCCTGTTTTCTTAACACCATTTTCTTAACAAAAGTCTGTGTCCAGTCGTCCAGTATTTCTGTAGGCTATGTGAGCCGCATATCAAGACCAGCATCGATTTGGTTTTCATAGTTTAAATTAATGTGTAAGTGCAAAATGGAAGGACAGACTGACAGACAGACTGACGGACTGAGAAACTCACAGACAGATAGACAGACTGACAGATAGACTAAACCTTCGATCCATTTGACACTTGACAAGTCTTGTATTGTAATTGCTATGACTACCAGTTAGACAGACAGACAGACAGACATGAATACTGTATATCTAGTGTTCATTTGCTGCTTTTCAAATGAGCTGTGAGGTGAATGTGACTGAACTGTCATTGACTGTGTTTGTAAATGCAGCTCTACCCAAAGGCAGCGGAAGCCGGGGAGGAGGAAGCCATGGCGTTCCTCACCTTAATGGAGCAGATGATGGCTGTGGACGCCAAGCTGAGAGCCACGCCCAGCGACGCTCTGCAGTCCATCTTCATCACCATGGAGGACGCCACCAGCTCTTGGTAAGTGTGTGTGTGTCAGTGTGTGTGTTGTGTGAACACTGTTAACAGACAGTGGTTAGACAGGTGTTTGAGAGATGAAGTGAAGGATGATCAATTGATGGATTGATTGATGTATTGATTGATTGTCATACTTCTTGCAGGGAACATGACAGCGCTGATGACACTGTCCTGGCTGACACCAGCACTGTTCCAGCTGACACCAGCACTGTTCCAGCTGACGAGCCTTCCTGTCCCACTGAGACAGCTGAGGAGGCGTTGACCGCTGACCCAATCACTGAGGTCAAGAAAAAAAGTAAGATTCAAGGCCAAATGTGATCTGTTCAGGTTTCTGCTTCAAATTATATGTCCTAATGTTGAGAAGGGTGCTCGAGTCGTTTGACTAAATGTCAAATTGCTTTTCTTGCAGGGTTCAGACCTTTTAAGAAGTGGAGGCGAGTTGTCTCCAGGGTGAAGGCCCTGCTGTGTTGCCTTCCCCAGGATGATGTCTGAGCTGAGGCTGCACCTCCTCAGCTCCAGGTGCACACTGCACCTCCTCAGCTCCAGGTGCCGCCCGCACCTCCTCAGCTCCAGGTGCACACTGCACCTCCTCAGCTCCAGGTGCCGCCCGCACCTCCTCAGCTCCAGGTGCTCCCTGCACCTCCTCCGCCCCAGGTGCTCCCTGCACCACCTCCTCCGCTGCAGGTGGTGCCCGCACCTCCTCAGCTCCAGGTGCTGCCTGCACCTCCTCAGCTCCAGGTGCCCCCTGCACCTCCTCAGCTGCAGGTGCACCCTGCACCTCCTCCACCCCAGGTGCTCCCTGCACCACCTCCTCCGCTGCAGGTGCCCCTCGCACTGCCAGTCCTGGTGGCCCCCGCAGCTCCAGTCCCGGTGCACCTGCACCTCCAGTCCCGGTGCCCCCTGCACCTCCATCTACCTAACCAGCTCAGTCCTCCTCTGACAACCTCACCTAACCAGCAACACCTGGGGCTCTGATTGGGCCTCTGCCAGCCGCACCTGGGCTCAATAAAGGACCGGTGATTAGGTGAAGCTCATGTACCCTGGACTGTTTCTTTATTCAAACGTGTGTGAAGAAGTCTCTCACAGGTCTATGTTTTCTGTGTTTCTTTATTCAAACGTGTGTGAAGAAGTCTCTCACAGGTCTATGTTTTCTGTGTTTCTTTAGACACCAGCAGAGTACACCTCCCTGACTGGCATCAAGTCCACAGAGAGGCGTACTACCATCGTCCATGGCCTGCGTGATGTAAGTGCTCCCTGTTTTCTTAACACCATTTTCTTAACAAAAGTCTGTGTCCAGTCGTCCAGTATTTCTGTAGGCTATGTGAGCCGCATATCAAGACCAGCATCGATTTGGTTTTCATAGTTTAAATTAATGTGTAAGTGCAAAATGGAAGGACAGACTGACAGACAGACTGACGGACTGAGAAACTCACAGACAGATAGACAGACTGACAGATAGACTAAACCTTCGATCCATTTGACACTTGACAAGTCTTGTATTGTAATTGCTATGACTACCAGTTAGACAGACAGACAGACAGACATGAATACTGTATATCTAGTGTTCATTTGCTGCTTTTCAAATGAGCTGTGAGGTGAATGTGACTGAACTGTCATTGACTGTGTTTGTAAATGCAGCTCTACCCAAAGGCAGCGGAAGCCGGGGAGGAGGAAGCCATGGCGTTCCTCACCTTAATGGAGCAGATGATGGCTGTGGACGCCAAGCTGAGAGCCACGCCCAGCGACGCTCTGCAGTCCATCTTCATCACCATGGAGGACGCCACCAGCTCTTGGTAAGTGTGTGTGTGTCAGTGTGTGTGTTGTGTGAACACTGTTAACAGACAGTGGTTAGACAGGTGTTTGAGAGATGAAGTGAAGGATGATCAATTGATGGATTGATTGATGTATTGATTGATTGTCATACTTCTTGCAGGGAACATGACAGCGCTGATGACACTGTCCTGGCTGACACCAGCACTGTTCCAGCTGACACCAGCACTGTTCCAGCTGACGAGCCTTCCTGTCCCACTGAGACAGCTGAGGAGGCGTTGACCGCTGACCCAATCACTGAGGTCAAGAAAAAAAGTAAGATTCAAGGCCAAATGTGATCTGTTCAGGTTTCTGCTTCAAATTATATGTCCTAATGTTGAGAAGGGTGCTCGAGTCGTTTGACTAAATGTCAAATTGCTTTTCTTGCAGGGTTCAGACCTTTTAAGAAGTGGAGGCGAGTTGTCTCCAGGGTGAAGGCCCTGCTGTGTTGCCTTCCCCAGGATGATGTCTGAGCTGAGGCTGCACCTCCTCAGCTCCAGGTGCACACTGCACCTCCTCAGCTCCAGGTGCCGCCCGCACCTCCTCAGCTCCAGGTGCACACTGCACCTCCTCAGCTCCAGGTGCCGCCCGCACCTCCTCAGCTCCAGGTGCTCCCTGCACCTCCTCCGCCCCAGGTGCTCCCTGCACCACCTCCTCCGCTGCAGGTGGTGCCCGCACCTCCTCAGCTCCAGGTGCTGCCTGCACCTCCTCAGCTCCAGGTGCTCCCTGCACCTCCTCAGCTGCAGGTGCACCCTGCACCTCCTCCACCCCAGGTGCTCCCTGCACCACCTCCTCCGCTGCAGGTGCCCCTCGCACTGCCAGTCCTGGTGGCCCCCGCAGCTCCAGTCCCGGTGCACCTGCACCTCCAGTCCCGGTGCCCCCTGCACCTCCATCTACCTAACCAGCTCAGTCCTCCTCTGACAACCTCACCTAACCAGCAACACCTGGGGCTCTGATTGGGCCTCTGCCAGCCGCACCTGGGCTCAATAAAGGACCGGTGATTAGGTGAAGCTCATGTACCCTGGACTGTTTCTTTATTCAAACGTGTGTGAAGAAGTCTCTCACAGGTCTATGTTTTCTGTGTTTCTTTATTCAAACGTGTGTGAAGAAGTCTCTCACAGGTCTATATTTTCTGTGTTTCTTTAGACACCAGCAGAGTACACCTCCCTGACTGGCATCAAGTCCACAGAGAGGCGTACTACCATCGTCCATGGCCTGCGTGATGTAAGTGCTCCCTGTTTTCTTAACACCATTTTCTTAACAAAAGTCTGTGTCCAGTCGTCCAGTATTTCTGTAGGCTATGTGAGCCGCATATCAAGACCAGCATCGATTTGGTTTTCATAGTTTAAATTAATGTGTAAGTGCAAAATGGAAGGACAGACTGACAGACAGACTGACGGACTGAGAAACTCACAGACAGATAGACAGACTGACAGATAGACTAAACCTTCGATCCATTTGACACTTGACAAGTCTTGTATTGTAATTGCTATGACTACCAGTTAGACAGACAGACAGACAGACATGAATACTGTATATCTAGTGTTCATTTGCTGCTTTTCAAATGAGCTGTGAGGTGAATGTGACTGAACTGTCATTGACTGTGTTTGTAAATGCAGCTCTACCCAAAGGCAGCGGAAGCCGGGGAGGAGGAAGCCATGGCGTTCCTCACCTTAATGGAGCAGATGATGGCTGTGGACGCCAAGCTGAGAGCCACGCCCAGCGACGCTCTGCAGTCCATCTTCATCACCATGGAGGACGCCACCAGCTCTTGGTAAGTGTGTGTGTGTCAGTGTGTGTGTTGTGTGAACACTGTTAACAGACAGTGGTTAGACAGGTGTTTGAGAGATGAAGTGAAGGATGATCAATTGATGGATTGATTGATGTATTGATTGATTGTCATACTTCTTGCAGGGAACATGACAGCGCTGATGACACTGTCCTGGCTGACACCAGCACTGTTCCAGCTGACACCAGCACTGTTCCAGCTGACGAGCCTTCCTGTCCCACTGAGACAGCTGAGGAGGCGTTGACCGCTGACCCAATCACTGAGGTCAAGAAAAAAAGTAAGATTCAAGGCCAAATGTGATCTGTTCAGGTTTCTGCTTCAAATTATATGTCCTAATGTTGAGAAGGGTGCTCGAGTCGTTTGACTAAATGTCAAATTGCTTTTCTTGCAGGGTTCAGACCTTTTAAGAAGTGGAGGCGAGTTGTCTCCAGGGTGAAGGCCCTGCTGTGTTGCCTTCCCCAGGATGATGTCTGAGCTGAGGCTGCACCTCCTCAGCTCCAGGTGCACACTGCACCTCCTCAGCTCCAGGTGCCGCCCGCACCTCCTCAGCTCCAGGTGCACACTGCACCTCCTCAGCTCCAGGTGCCGCCCGCACCTCCTCAGCTCCAGGTGCTCCCTGCACCTCCTCCGCCCCAGGTGCTCCCTGCACCACCTCCTCCGCTGCAGGTGGTGCCCGCACCTCCTCAGCTCCAGGTGCTGCCTGCACCTCCTCAGCTCCAGGTGCTCCCTGCACCTCCTCAGCTGCAGGTGCACCCTGCACCTCCTCCACCCCAGGTGCTCCCTGCACCACCTCCTCCGCTGCAGGTGCCCCTCGCACTGCCAGTCCTGGTGGCCCCCGCAGCTCCAGTCCCGGTGCACCTGCACCTCCAGTCCCGGTGCCCCCTGCACCTCCATCTACCTAACCAGCTCAGTCCTCCTCTGACAACCTCACCTAACCAGCAACACCTGGGGCTCTGATTGGGCCTCTGCCAGCCGCACCTGGGCTCAATAAAGGACCGGTGATTAGGTGAAGCTCATGTACCCTGGACTGTTTCTTTATTCAAACGTGTGTGAAGAAGTCTCTCACAGGTCTATGTTTTCTGTGTTTCTTTATTCAAACGTGTGTGAAGAAGTCTCTCACAGGTCTATATTTTCTGTGTTTCTTTAGACACCAGCAGAGTACACCTCCCTGACTGGCATCAAGTCCACAGAGAGGCGTACTACCATCGTCCATGGCCTGCGTGATGTAAGTGCTCCCTGTTTTCTTAACACCATTTTCTTAACAAAAGTCTGTGTCCAGTTGTCCAGTATTTCTGTAGGCTATGTGAGCCGCATATCAAGACCAGCATCGATTTGGTTTTCATAGTTTAAATTAATGTGTAAGTGCAAAATGGAAGGACAGACTGACAGACAGACTGACGGACTGAGAAACTCACAGACAGATAGACAGACTGACAGATAGACTAAACCTTCGATCCATTTGACACTTGACAAGTCTTGTATTGTAATTGCTATGACTACCAGTTAGACAGACAGACAGACAGACATGAATACTGTATATCTAGTGTTCATTTGCTGCTTTTCAAATGAGCTGTGAGGTGAATGTGACTGAACTGTCATTGACTGTGTTTGTAAATGCAGCTCTACCCAAAGGCAGCGGAAGCCGGGGAGGAGGAAGCCATGGCGTTCCTCACCTTAATGGAGCAGATGATGGCTGTGGACGCCAAGCTGAGAGCCACGCCCAGCGACGCTCTGCAGTCCATCTTCATCACCATGGAGGACGCCACCAGCTCTTGGTAAGTGTGTGTGTGTCAGTGTGTGTGTTGTGTGAACACTGTTAACAGACAGTGGTTAGACAGGTGTTTGAGAGATGAAGTGAAGGATGATCAATTGATGGATTGATTGATGTATTGATTGATTGTCATACTTCTTGCAGGGAACATGACAGCGCTGATGACACTGTCCTGGCTGACACCAGCACTGTTCCAGCTGACACCAGCACTGTTCCAGCTGACGAGCCTTCCTGTCCCACTGAGACAGCTGAGGAGGCGTTGACCGCTGACCCAATCACTGAGGTCAAGAAAAAAAGTAAGATTCAAGGCCAAATGTGATCTGTTCAGGTTTCTGCTTCAAATTATATGTCCTAATGTTGAGAAGGGTGCTCGAGTCGTTTGACTAAATGTCAAATTGCTTTTCTTGCAGGGTTCAGACCTTTTAAGAAGTGGAGGCGAGTTGTCTCCAGGGTGAAGGCCCTGCTGTGTTGCCTTCCCCAGGATGATGTCTGAGCTGAGGCTGCACCTCCTCAGCTCCAGGTGCACACTGCACCTCCTCAGCTCCAGGTGCCGCCCGCACCTCCTCAGCTCCAGGTGCACACTGCACCTCCTCAGCTCCAGGTGCCGCCCGCACCTCCTCAGCTCCAGGTGCTCCCTGCACCTCCTCCGCCCCAGGTGCTCCCTGCACCACCTCCTCCGCTGCAGGTGGTGCCCGCACCTCCTCAGCTCCAGGTGCTGCCTGCACCTCCTCAGCTCCAGGTGCTCCCTGCACCTCCTCAGCTGCAGGTGCACCCTGCACCTCCTCCACCCCAGGTGCTCCCTGCACCACCTCCTCCGCTGCAGGTGCCCCTCGCACTGCCAGTCCTGGTGGCCCCCGCAGCTCCAGTCCCGGTGCACCTGCACCTCCAGTCCCGGTGCCCCCTGCACCTCCATCTACCTAACCAGCTCAGTCCTCCTCTGACAACCTCACCTAACCAGCAACACCTGGGGCTCTGATTGGGCCTCTGCCAGCCGCACCTGGGCTCAATAAAGGACCGGTGATTAGGTGAAGCTCATGTACCCTGGACTGTTTCTTTATTCAAACGTGTGTGAAGAAGTCTCTCACAGGTCTATGTTTTCTGTGTTTCTTTATTCAAACGTGTGTGAAGAAGTCTCTCACAGGTCTATATTTTCTGTGTTTCTTTAGACACCAGCAGAGTACACCTCCCTGACTGGCATCAAGTCCACAGAGAGGCGTACTACCATCGTCCATGGCCTGCGTGATGTAAGTGCTCCCTGTTTTCTTAACACCATTTTCTTAACAAAAGTCTGTGTCCAGTCGTCCAGTATTTCTGTAGGCTATGTGAGCCGCATATCAAGACCAGCATCGATTTGGTTTTCATAGTTTAAATTAATGTGTAAGTGCAAAATGGAAGGACAGACTGACAGACAGACTGACGGACTGAGAAACTCACAGACAGATAGACAGACTGACAGATAGACTAAACCTTCGATCCATTTGACACTTGACAAGTCTTGTATTGTAATTGCTATGACTACCAGTTAGACAGACAGACAGACAGACATGAATACTGTATATCTAGTGTTCATTTGCTGCTTTTCAAATGAGCTGTGAGGTGAATGTGACTGAACTGTCATTGACTGTGTTTGTAAATGCAGCTCTACCCAAAGGCAGCGGAAGCCGGGGAGGAGGAAGCCATGGCGTTCCTCACCTTAATGGAGCAGATGATGGCTGTGGACGCCAAGCTGAGAGCCACGCCCAGCGACGCTCTGCAGTCCATCTTCATCACCATGGAGGACGCCACCAGCTCTTGGTAAGTGTGTGTGTGTCAGTGTGTGTGTTGTGTGAACACTGTTAACAGACAGTGGTTAGACAGGTGTTTGAGAGATGAAGTGAAGGATGATCAATTGATGGATTGATTGATGTATTGATTGATTGTCATACTTCTTGCAGGGAACATGACAGCGCTGATGACACTGTCCTGGCTGACACCAGCACTGTTCCAGCTGACACCAGCACTGTTCCAGCTGACGAGCCTTCCTGTCCCACTGAGACAGCTGAGGAGGCGTTGACCGCTGACCCAATCACTGAGGTCAAGAAAAAAAGTAAGATTCAAGGCCAAATGTGATCTGTTCAGGTTTCTGCTTCAAATTATATGTCCTAATGTTGAGAAGGGTGCTCGAGTCGTTTGACTAAATGTCAAATTGCTTTTCTTGCAGGGTTCAGACCTTTTAAGAAGTGGAGGCGAGTTGTCTCCAGGGTGAAGGCCCTGCTGTGTTGCCTTCCCCAGGATGATGTCTGAGCTGAGGCTGCACCTCCTCAGCTCCAGGTGCACACTGCACCTCCTCAGCTCCAGGTGCCGCCCGCACCTCCTCAGCTCCAGGTGCTCCCTGCACCTCCTCCGCCCCAGGTGCTCCCTGCACCACCTCCTCCGCTGCAGGTGGTGCCCGCACCTCCTCAGCTCCAGGTGCTGCCTGCACCTCCTCAGCTCCAGGTGCTCCCTGCACCTCCTCAGCTGCAGGTGCACCCTGCACCTCCTCCACCCCAGGTGCTCCCTGCACCACCTCCTCCGCTGCAGGTGCCCCTCGCACTGCCAGTCCTGGTGGCCCCCGCAGCTCCAGTCCCGGTGCACCTGCACCTCCAGTCCCGGTGCCCCCTGCACCTCCATCTACCTAACCAGCTCAGTCCTCCTCTGACAACCTCACCTAACCAGCAACACCTGGGGCTCTGATTGGGCCTCTGCCAGCCGCACCTGGGCTCAATAAAGGACCGGTGATTAGGTGAAGCTCATGTACCCTGGACTGTTTCTTTATTCAAACGTGTGTGAAGAAGTCTCTCACAGGTCTATGTTTTCTGTGTTTCTTTATTCAAACGTGTGTGAAGAAGTCTCTCACAGGTCTATATTTTCTGTGTTTCTTTAGACACCAGCAGAGTACACCTCCCTGACTGGCATCAAGTCCACAGAGAGGCGTACTACCATCGTCCATGGCCTGCGTGATGTAAGTGCTCCCTGTTTTCTTAACACCATTTTCTTAACAAAAGTCTGTGTCCAGTCGTCCAGTATTTCTGTAGGCTATGTGAGCCGCATATCAAGACCAGCATCGATTTGGTTTTCATAGTTTAAATTAATGTGTAAGTGCAAAATGGAAGGACAGACTGACAGACAGACTGACGGACTGAGAAACTCACAGACAGATAGACAGACTGACAGATAGACTAAACCTTCGATCCATTTGACACTTGACAAGTCTTGTATTGTAATTGCTATGACTACCAGTTAGACAGACAGACAGACAGACATGAATACTGTATATCTAGTGTTCATTTGCTGCTTTTCAAATGAGCTGTGAGGTGAATGTGACTGAACTGTCATTGACTGTGTTTGTAAATGCAGCTCTACCCAAAGGCAGCGGAAGCCGGGGAGGAGGAAGCCATGGCGTTCCTCACCTTAATGGAGCAGATGATGGCTGTGGACGCCAAGCTGAGAGCCACGCCCAGCGACGCTCTGCAGTCCATCTTCATCACCATGGAGGACGCCACCAGCTCTTGGTAAGTGTGTGTGTGTCAGTGTGTGTGTTGTGTGAACACTGTTAACAGACAGTGGTTAGACAGGTGTTTGAGAGATGAAGTGAAGGATGATCAATTGATGGATTGATTGATGTATTGATTGATTGTCATACTTCTTGCAGGGAACATGACAGCGCTGATGACACTGTCCTGGCTGACACCAGCACTGTTCCAGCTGACACCAGCACTGTTCCAGCTGACGAGCCTTCCTGTCCCACTGAGACAGCTGAGGAGGCGTTGACCGCTGACCCAATCACTGAGGTCAAGAAAAAAAGTAAGATTCAAGGCCAAATGTGATCTGTTCAGGTTTCTGCTTCAAATTATATGTCCTAATGTTGAGAAGGGTGCTCGAGTCGTTTGACTAAATGTCAAATTGCTTTTCTTGCAGGGTTCAGACCTTTTAAGAAGTGGAGGCGAGTTGTCTCCAGGGTGAAGGCCCTGCTGTGTTGCCTTCCCCAGGATGATGTCTGAGCTGAGGCTGCACCTCCTCAGCTCCAGGTGCACACTGCACCTCCTCAGCTCCAGGTGCCGCCCGCACCTCCTCAGCTCCAGGTGCACACTGCACCTCCTCAGCTCCAGGTGCCGCCCGCACCTCCTCAGCTCCAGGTGCTCCCTGCACCTCCTCCGCCCCAGGTGCTCCCTGCACCACCTCCTCCGCTGCAGGTGGTGCCCGCACCTCCTCAGCTCCAGGTGCTGCCTGCACCTCCTCAGCTCCAGGTGCTCCCTGCACCTCCTCAGCTGCAGGTGCACCCTGCACCTCCTCCACCCCAGGTGCTCCCTGCACCACCTCCTCCGCTGCAGGTGCCCCTCGCACTGCCAGTCCTGGTGGCCCCCGCAGCTCCAGTCCCGGTGCACCTGCACCTCCAGTCCCGGTGCCCCCTGCACCTCCATCTACCTAACCAGCTCAGTCCTCCTCTGACAACCTCACCTAACCAGCAACACCTGGGGCTCTGATTGGGCCTCTGCCAGCCGCACCTGGGCTCAATAAAGGACCGGTGATTAGGTGAAGCTCATGTACCCTGGACTGTTTCTTTATTCAAACGTGTGTGAAGAAGTCTCTCACAGGTCTATGTTTTCTGTGTTTCTTTATTCAAACGTGTGTGAAGAAGTCTCTCACAGGTCTATATTTTCTGTGTTTCTTTAGACACCAGCAGAGTACACCTCCCTGACTGGCATCAAGTCCACAGAGAGGCGTACTACCATCGTCCATGGCCTGCGTGATGTAAGTGCTCCCTGTTTTCTGAACACCATTTTCTTAACAAAAGTCTGTGTCCAGTCGTCCAGTATTTCTGTAGGCTATGTGAGCCGCATATCAAGACCAGCATCGATTTGGTTTTCATAGTTTAAATTAATGTGTAAGTGCAAAATGGAAGGACAGACTGACAGACAGACTGACGGACTGAGAAACTCACAGACAGATAGACAGACTGACAGATAGACTAAACCTTCGATCCATTTGACACTTGACAAGTCTTGTATTGTAATTGCTATGACTACCAGTTAGACAGACAGACAGACAGACATGAATACTGTATATCTAGTGTTCATTTGCTGCTTTTCAAATGAGCTGTGAGGTGAATGTGACTGAACTGTCATTGACTGTGTTTGTAAATGCAGCTCTACCCAAAGGCAGCGGAAGCCGGGGAGGAGGAAGCCATGGCGTTCCTCACCTTAATGGAGCAGATGATGGCTGTGGACGCCAAGCTGAGAGCCACGCCCAGCGACGCTCTGCAGTCCATCTTCATCACCATGGAGGACGCCACCAGCTCTTGGTAAGTGTGTGTGTGTCAGTGTGTGTGTTGTGTGAACACTGTTAACAGACAGTGGTTAGACAGGTGTTTGAGAGATGAAGTGAAGGATGATCAATTGATGGATTGATTGATGTATTGATTGATTGTCATACTTCTTGCAGGGAACATGACAGCGCTGATGACACTGTCCTGGCTGACACCAGCACTGTTCCAGCTGACACCAGCACTGTTCCAGCTGACGAGCCTTCCTGTCCCACTGAGACAGCTGAGGAGGCGTTGACCGCTGACCCAATCACTGAGGTCAAGAAAAAAAGTAAGATTCAAGGCCAAATGTGATCTGTTCAGGTTTCTGCTTCAAATTATATGTCCTAATGTTGAGAAGGGTGCTCGAGTCGTTTGACTAAATGTCAAATTGCTTTTCTTGCAGGGTTCAGACCTTTTAAGAAGTGGAGGCGAGTTGTCTCCAGGGTGAAGGCCCTGCTGTGTTGCCTTCCCCAGGATGATGTCTGAGCTGAGGCTGCACCTCCTCAGCTCCAGGTGCACACTGCACCTCCTCAGCTCCAGGTGCCGCCCGCACCTCCTCAGCTCCAGGTGCACACTGCACCTCCTCAGCTCCAGGTGCCGCCCGCACCTCCTCAGCTCCAGGTGCTCCCTGCACCTCCTCCGCCCCAGGTGCTCCCTGCACCACCTCCTCCGCTGCAGGTGGTGCCCGCACCTCCTCAGCTCCAGGTGCTGCCTGCACCTCCTCAGCTCCAGGTGCTCCATGCACCTCCTCAGCTGCAGGTGCACCCTGCACCTCCTCCACCCCAGGTGCTCCCTGCACCACCTCCTCCGCTGCAGGTGCCCCTCGCACTGCCAGTCCTGGTGGCCCCCGCAGCTCCAGTCCCGGTGCACCTGCACCTCCAGTCCCGGTGCCCCCTGCACCTCCATCTACCTAACCAGCTCAGTCCTCCTCTGACAACCTCACCTAACCAGCAACACCTGGGGCTCTGATTGGGCCTCTGCCAGCCGCACCTGGGCTCAATAAAGGACCGGTGATTAGGTGAAGCTCATGTACCCTGGACTGTTTCTTTATTCAAACGTGTGTGAAGAAGTCTCTCACAGGTCTATGTTTTCTGTGTTTCTTTATTCAAACGTGTGTGAAGAAGTCTCTCACAGGTCTATGTTTTCTGTGTTTCTTTATTCAAACGTGTGTGAAGAAGTCTCTCACAGGTCTATATTTTCTGTGTTTCTTTAGACACCAGCAGAGTACACCTCCCTGACTGGCATCAAGTCCACAGAGAGGCGTACTACCATCGTCCATGGCCTGCGTGATGTAAGTGCTCCCTGTTTTCTTAACACCATTTTCTTAACAAAAGTCTGTGTCCAGTCGTCCAGTATTTCTGTAGGCTATGTGAGCCGCATATCAAGACCAGCATCGATTTGGTTTTCATAGTTTAAATTAATGTGTAAGTGCAAAATGGAAGGACAGACTGACAGACAGACTGACGGACTGAGAAACTCACAGACAGATAGACAGACTGACAGATAGACTAAACCTTCGATCCATTTGACACTTGACAAGTCTTGTATTGTAATTGCTATGACTACCAGTTAGACAGACAGACAGACAGACATGAATACTGTATATCTAGTGTTCATTTGCTGCTTTTCAAATGAGCTGTGAGGTGAATGTGACTGAACTGTCATTGACTGTGTTTGTAAATGCAGCTCTACCCAAAGGCAGCGGAAGCCGGGGAGGAGGAAGCCATGGCGTTCCTCACCTTAATGGAGCAGATGATGGCTGTGGACGCCAAGCTGAGAGCCACGCCCAGCGACGCTCTGCAGTCCATCTTCATCACCATGGAGGACGCCACCAGCTCTTGGTAAGTGTGTGTGTGTCAGTGTGTGTGTTGTGTGAACACTGTTAACAGACAGTGGTTAGACAGGTGTTTGAGAGATGAAGTGAAGGATGATCAATTGATGGATTGATTGATGTATTGATTGATTGTCATACTTCTTGCAGGGAACATGACAGCGCTGATGACACTGTCCTGGCTGACACCAGCACTGTTCCAGCTGACACCAGCACTGTTCCAGCTGACGAGCCTTCCTGTCCCACTGAGACAGCTGAGGAGGCGTTGACCGCTGACCCAATCACTGAGGTCAAGAAAAAAAGTAAGATTCAAGGCCAAATGTGATCTGTTCAGGTTTCTGCTTCAAATTATATGTCCTAATGTTGAGAAGGGTGCTCGAGTCGTTTGACTAAATGTCAAATTGCTTTTCTTGCAGGGTTCAGACCTTTTAAGAAGTGGAGGCGAGTTGTCTCCAGGGTGAAGGCCCTGCTGTGTTGCCTTCCCCAGGATGATGTCTGAGCTGAGGCTGCACCTCCTCAGCTCCAGGTGCACACTGCACCTCCTCAGCTCCAGGTGCCGCCCGCACCTCCTCAGCTCCAGGTGCACACTGCACCTCCTCAGCTCCAGGTGCCGCCCGCACCTCCTCAGCTCCAGGTGCTCCCTGCACCTCCTCCGCCCCAGGTGCTCCCTGCACCACCTCCTCCGCTGCAGGTGGTGCCCGCACCTCCTCAGCTCCAGGTGCTGCCTGCACCTCCTCAGCTCCAGGTGCTCCATGCACCTCCTCAGCTGCAGGTGCACCCTGCACCTCCTCCACCCCAGGTGCTCCCTGCACCACCTCCTCCGCTGCAGGTGCCCCTCGCACTGCCAGTCCTGGTGGCCCCCGCAGCTCCAGTCCCGGTGCACCTGCACCTCCAGTCCCGGTGCCCCCTGCACCTCCATCTACCTAACCAGCTCAGTCCTCCTCTGACAACCTCACCTAACCAGCAACACCTGGGGCTCTGATTGGGCCTCTGCCAGCCGCACCTGGGCTCAATAAAGGACCGGTGATTAGGTGAAGCTCATGTACCCTGGACTGTTTCTTTATTCAAACGTGTGTGAAGAAGTCTCTCACAGGTCTATGTTTTCTGTGTTTCTTTATTCAAACGTGTGTGAAGAAGTCTCTCACAGGTCTATATTTTCTGTGTTTCTTTAGACACCAGCAGAGTACACCTCCCTGACTGGCATCAAGTCCACAGAGAGGCGTACTACCATCGTCCATGGCCTGCGTGATGTAAGTGCTCCCTGTTTTCTGAACACCATTTTCTTAACAAAAGTCTGTGTCCAGTCGTCCAGTATTTCTGTAGGCTATGTGAGCCGCATATCAAGACCAGCATCGATTTGGTTTTCATAGTTTAAATTAATGTGTAAGTGCAAAATGGAAGGACAGACTGACAGACAGACTGACGGACTGAGAAACTCACAGACAGATAGACAGACTGACAGATAGACTAAACCTTCGATCCATTTGACACTTGACAAGTCTTGTATTGTAATTGCTATGACTACCAGTTAGACAGACAGACAGACAGACATGAATACTGTATATCTAGTGTTCATTTGCTGCTTTTCAAATGAGCTGTGAGGTGAATGTGACTGAACTGTCATTGACTGTGTTTGTAAATGCAGCTCTACCCAAAGGCAGCGGAAGCCGGGGAGGAGGAAGCCATGGCGTTCCTCACCTTAATGGAGCAGATGATGGCTGTGGACGCCAAGCTGAGAGCCACGCCCAGCGACGCTCTGCAGTCCATCTTCATCACCATGGAGGACGCCACCAGCTCTTGGTAAGTGTGTGTGTGTCAGTGTGTGTGTTGTGTGAACACTGTTAACAGACAGTGGTTAGACAGGTGTTTGAGAGATGAAGTGAAGGATGATCAATTGATGGATTGATTGATGTATTGATTGATTGTCATACTTCTTGCAGGGAACATGACAGCGCTGATGACACTGTCCTGGCTGACACCAGCACTGTTCCAGCTGACACCAGCACTGTTCCAGCTGACGAGCCTTCCTGTCCCACTGAGACAGCTGAGGAGGCGTTGACCGCTGACCCAATCACTGAGGTCAAGAAAAAAAGTAAGATTCAAGGCCAAATGTGATCTGTTCAGGTTTCTGCTTCAAATTATATGTCCTAATGTTGAGAAGGGTGCTCGAGTCGTTTGACTAAATGTCAAATTGCTTTTCTTGCAGGGTTCAGACCTTTTAAGAAGTGGAGGCGAGTTGTCTCCAGGGTGAAGGCCCTGCTGTGTTGCCTTCCCCAGGATGATGTCTGAGCTGAGGCTGCACCTCCTCAGCTCCAGGTGCACACTGCACCTCCTCAGCTCCAGGTGCCGCCCGCACCTCCTCAGCTCCAGGTGCACACTGCACCTCCTCAGCTCCAGGTGCCGCCCGCACCTCCTCAGCTCCAGGTGCTCCCTGCACCTCCTCCGCCCCAGGTGCTCCCTGCACCACCTCCTCCGCTGCAGGTGGTGCCCGCACCTCCTCAGCTCCAGGTGCTGCCTGCACCTCCTCAGCTCCAGGTGCTCCATGCACCTCCTCAGCTGCAGGTGCACCCTGCACCTCCTCCACCCCAGGTGCTCCCTGCACCACCTCCTCCGCTGCAGGTGCCCCTCGCACTGCCAGTCCTGGTGGCCCCCGCAGCTCCAGTCCCGGTGCACCTGCACCTCCAGTCCCGGTGCCCCCTGCACCTCCATCTACCTAACCAGCTCAGTCCTCCTCTGACAACCTCACCTAACCAGCAACACCTGGGGCTCTGATTGGGCCTCTGCCAGCCGCACCTGGGCTCAATAAAGGACCGGTGATTAGGTGAAGCTCATGTACCCTGGACTGTTTCTTTATTCAAACGTGTGTGAAGAAGTCTCTCACAGGTCTATGTTTTCTGTGTTTCTTTATTCAAACGTGTGTGAAGAAGTCTCTCACAGGTCTATGTTTTCTGTGTTTCTTTATTCAAACGTGTGTGAAGAAGTCTCTCACAGGTCTATATTTTCTGTGTTTCTTTAGACACCAGCAGAGTACACCTCCCTGACTGGCATCAAGTCCACAGAGAGGCGTACTACCATCGTCCATGGCCTGCGTGATGTAAGTGCTCCCTGTTTTCTTAACACCATTTTCTTAACAAAAGTCTGTGTCCAGTCGTCCAGTATTTCTGTAGGCTATGTGAGCCGCATATCAAGACCAGCATCGATTTGGTTTTCATAGTTTAAATTAATGTGTAAGTGCAAAATGGAAGGACAGACTGACAGACAGACTGACGGACTGAGAAACTCACAGACAGATAGACAGACTGACAGATAGACTAAACCTTCGATCCATTTGACACTTGACAAGTCTTGTATTGTAATTGCTATGACTACCAGTTAGACAGACAGACAGACAGACATGAATACTGTATATCTAGTGTTCATTTGCTGCTTTTCAAATGAGCTGTGAGGTGAATGTGACTGAACTGTCATTGACTGTGTTTGTAAATGCAGCTCTACCCAAAGGCAGCGGAAGCCGGGGAGGAGGAAGCCATGGCGTTCCTCACCTTAATGGAGCAGATGATGGCTGTGGACGCCAAGCTGAGAGCCACGCCCAGCGACGCTCTGCAGTCCATCTTCATCACCATGGAGGACGCCACCAGCTCTTGGTAAGTGTGTGTGTGTCAGTGTGTGTGTTGTGTGAACACTGTTAACAGACAGTGGTTAGACAGGTGTTTGAGAGATGAAGTGAAGGATGATCAATTGATGGATTGATTGATGTATTGATTGATTGTCATACTTCTTGCAGGGAACATGACAGCGCTGATGACACTGTCCTGGCTGACACCAGCACTGTTCCAGCTGACACCAGCACTGTTCCAGCTGACGAGCCTTCCTGTCCCACTGAGACAGCTGAGGAGGCGTTGACCGCTGACCCAATCACTGAGGTCAAGAAAAAAAGTAAGATTCAAGGCCAAATGTGATCTGTTCAGGTTTCTGCTTCAAATTATATGTCCTAATGTTGAGAAGGGTGCTCGAGTCGTTTGACTAAATGTCAAATTGCTTTTCTTGCAGGGTTCAGACCTTTTAAGAAGTGGAGGCGAGTTGTCTCCAGGGTGAAGGCCCTGCTGTGTTGCCTTCCCCAGGATGATGTCTGAGCTGAGGCTGCACCTCCTCAGCTCCAGGTGCACACTGCACCTCCTCAGCTCCAGGTGCCGCCCGCACCTCCTCAGCTCCAGGTGCACACTGCACCTCCTCAGCTCCAGGTGCCGCCCGCACCTCCTCAGCTCCAGGTGCTCCCTGCACCTCCTCCGCCCCAGGTGCTCCCTGCACCACCTCCTCCGCTGCAGGTGGTGCCCGCACCTCCTCAGCTCCAGGTGCTGCCTGCACCTCCTCAGCTCCAGGTGCTCCATGCACCTCCTCAGCTGCAGGTGCACCCTGCACCTCCTCCACCCCAGGTGCTCCCTGCACCACCTCCTCCGCTGCAGGTGCCCCTCGCACTGCCAGTCCTGGTGGCCCCCGCAGCTCCAGTCCCGGTGCACCTGCACCTCCAGTCCCGGTGCCCCCTGCACCTCCATCTACCTAACCAGCTCAGTCCTCCTCTGACAACCTCACCTAACCAGCAACACCTGGGGCTCTGATTGGGCCTCTGCCAGCCGCACCTGGGCTCAATAAAGGACCGGTGATTAGGTGAAGCTCATGTACCCTGGACTGTTTCTTTATTCAAACGTGTGTGAAGAAGTCTCTCACAGGTCTATGTTTTCTGTGTTTCTTTATTCAAACGTGTGTGAAGAAGTCTCTCACAGGTCTATATTTTCTGTGTTTCTTTAGACACCAGCAGAGTACACCTCCCTGACTGGCATCAAGTCCACAGAGAGGCGTACTACCATCGTCCATGGCCTGCGTGATGTAAGTGCTCCCTGTTTTCTGAACACCATTTTCTTAACAAAAGTCTGTGTCCAGTCGTCCAGTATTTCTGTAGGCTATGTGAGCCGCATATCAAGACCAGCATCGATTTGGTTTTCATAGTTTAAATTAATGTGTAAGTGCAAAATGGAAGGACAGACTGACAGACAGACTGACGGACTGAGAAACTCACAGACAGATAGACAGACTGACAGATAGACTAAACCTTCGATCCATTTGACACTTGACAAGTCTTGTATTGTAATTGCTATGACTACCAGTTAGACAGACAGACAGACAGACATGAATACTGTATATCTAGTGTTCATTTGCTGCTTTTCAAATGAGCTGTGAGGTGAATGTGACTGAACTGTCATTGACTGTGTTTGTAAATGCAGCTCTACCCAAAGGCAGCGGAAGCCGGGGAGGAGGAAGCCATGGCGTTCCTCACCTTAATGGAGCAGATGATGGCTGTGGACGCCAAGCTGAGAGCCACGCCCAGCGACGCTCTGCAGTCCATCTTCATCACCATGGAGGACGCCACCAGCTCTTGGTAAGTGTGTGTGTGTCAGTGTGTGTGTTGTGTGAACACTGTTAACAGACAGTGGTTAGACAGGTGTTTGAGAGATGAAGTGAAGGATGATCAATTGATGGATTGATTGATGTATTGATTGATTGTCATACTTCTTGCAGGGAACATGACAGCGCTGATGACACTGTCCTGGCTGACACCAGCACTGTTCCAGCTGACACCAGCACTGTTCCAGCTGACGAGCCTTCCTGTCCCACTGAGACAGCTGAGGAGGCGTTGACCGCTGACCCAATCACTGAGGTCAAGAAAAAAAGTAAGATTCAAGGCCAAATGTGATCTGTTCAGGTTTCTGCTTCAAATTATATGTCCTAATGTTGAGAAGGGTGCTCGAGTCGTTTGACTAAATGTCAAATTGCTTTTCTTGCAGGGTTCAGACCTTTTAAGAAGTGGAGGCGAGTTGTCTCCAGGGTGAAGGCCCTGCTGTGTTGCCTTCCCCAGGATGATGTCTGAGCTGAGGCTGCACCTCCTCAGCTCCAGGTGCACACTGCACCTCCTCAGCTCCAGGTGCCGCCCGCACCTCCTCAGCTCCAGGTGCACACTGCACCTCCTCAGCTCCAGGTGCCGCCCGCACCTCCTCAGCTCCAGGTGCTCCCTGCACCTCCTCCGCCCCAGGTGCTCCCTGCACCACCTCCTCCGCTGCAGGTGGTGCCCGCACCTCCTCAGCTCCAGGTGCTGCCTGCACCTCCTCAGCTCCAGGTGCTCCCTGCACCTCCTCAGCTGCAGGTGCACCCTGCACCTCCTCCACCCCAGGTGCTCCCTGCACCACCTCCTCCGCTGCAGGTGCCCCTCGCACTGCCAGTCCTGGTGGCCCCCGCAGCTCCAGTCCCGGTGCACCTGCACCTCCAGTCCCGGTGCCCCCTGCACCTCCATCTACCTAACCAGCTCAGTCCTCCTCTGACAACCTCACCTAACCAGCAACACCTGGGGCTCTGATTGGGCCTCTGCCAGCCGCACCTGGGCTCAATAAAGGACCGGTGATTAGGTGAAGCTCATGTACCCTGGACTGTTTCTTTATTCAAACGTGTGTGAAGAAGTCTCTCACAGGTCTATGTTTTCTGTGTTTCTTTATTCAAACGTGTGTGAAGAAGTCTCTCACAGGTCTATATTTTCTGTGTTTCTTTAGACACCAGCAGAGTACACCTCCCTGACTGGCATCAAGTCCACAGAGAGGCGTACTACCATCGTCCATGGCCTGCGTGATGTAAGTGCTCCCTGTTTTCTTAACACCATTTTCTTAACAAAAGTCTGTGTCCAGTCGTCCAGTATTTCTGTAGGCTATGTGAGCCGCATATCAAGACCAGCATCGATTTGGTTTTCATAGTTTAAATTAATGTGTAAGTGCAAAATGGAAGGACAGACTGACAGACAGACTGACGGACTGAGAAACTCACAGACAGATAGACAGACTGACAGATAGACTAAACCTTCGATCCATTTGACACTTGACAAGTCTTGTATTGTAATTGCTATGACTACCAGTTAGACAGACAGACAGACAGACATGAATACTGTATATCTAGTGTTCATTTGCTGCTTTTCAAATGAGCTGTGAGGTGAATGTGACTGAACTGTCATTGACTGTGTTTGTAAATGCAGCTCTACCCAAAGGCAGCGGAAGCCGGGGAGGAGGAAGCCATGGCGTTCCTCACCTTAATGGAGCAGATGATGGCTGTGGACGCCAAGCTGAGAGCCACGCCCAGCGACGCTCTGCAGTCCATCTTCATCACCATGGAGGACGCCACCAGCTCTTGGTAAGTGTGTGTGTGTCAGTGTGTGTGTTGTGTGAACACTGTTAACAGACAGTGGTTAGACAGGTGTTTGAGAGATGAAGTGAAGGATGATCAATTGATGGATTGATTGATGTATTGATTGATTGTCATACTTCTTGCAGGGAACATGACAGCGCTGATGACACTGTCCTGGCTGACACCAGCACTGTTCCAGCTGACACCAGCACTGTTCCAGCTGACGAGCCTTCCTGTCCCACTGAGACAGCTGAGGAGGCGTTGACCGCTGACCCAATCACTGAGGTCAAGAAAAAAAGTAAGATTCAAGGCCAAATGTGATCTGTTCAGGTTTCTGCTTCAAATTATATGTCCTAATGTTGAGAAGGGTGCTCGAGTCGTTTGACTAAATGTCAAATTGCTTTTCTTGCAGGGTTCAGACCTTTTAAGAAGTGGAGGCGAGTTGTCTCCAGGGTGAAGGCCCTGCTGTGTTGCCTTCCCCAGGATGATGTCTGAGCTGAGGCTGCACCTCCTCAGCTCCAGGTGCACACTGCACCTCCTCAGCTCCAGGTGCCGCCCGCACCTCCTCAGCTCCAGGTGCACACTGCACCTCCTCAGCTCCAGGTGCCGCCCGCACCTCCTCAGCTCCAGGTGCTCCCTGCACCTCCTCCGCCCCAGGTGCTCCCTGCACCACCTCCTCCGCTGCAGGTGGTGCCCGCACCTCCTCAGCTCCAGGTGCTGCCTGCACCTCCTCAGCTCCAGGTGCTCCATGCACCTCCTCAGCTGCAGGTGCACCCTGCACCTCCTCCACCCCAGGTGCTCCCTGCACCACCTCCTCCGCTGCAGGTGCCCCTCGCACTGCCAGTCCTGGTGGCCCCCGCAGCTCCAGTCCCGGTGCACCTGCACCTCCAGTCCCGGTGCCCCCTGCACCTCCATCTACCTAACCAGCTCAGTCCTCCTCTGACAACCTCACCTAACCAGCAACACCTGGGGCTCTGATTGGGCCTCTGCCAGCCGCACCTGGGCTCAATAAAGGACCGGTGATTAGGTGAAGCTCATGTACCCTGGACTGTTTCTTTATTCAAACGTGTGTGAAGAAGTCTCTCACAGGTCTATGTTTTCTGTGTTTCTTTATTCAAACGTGTGTGAAGAAGTCTCTCACAGGTCTATGTTTTCTGTGTTTCTTTATTCAAACGTGTGTGAAGAAGTCTCTCACAGGTCTATATTTTCTGTGTTTCTTTAGACACCAGCAGAGTACACCTCCCTGACTGGCATCAAGTCCACAGAGAGGCGTACTACCATCGTCCATGGCCTGCGTGATGTAAGTGCTCCCTGTTTTCTTAACACCATTTTCTTAACAAAAGTCTGTGTCCAGTCGTCCAGTATTTCTGTAGGCTATGTGAGCCGCATATCAAGACCAGCATCGATTTGGTTTTCATAGTTTAAATTAATGTGTAAGTGCAAAATGGAAGGACAGACTGACAGACAGACTGACGGACTGAGAAACTCACAGACAGATAGACAGACTGACAGATAGACTAAACCTTCGATCCATTTGACACTTGACAAGTCTTGTATTGTAATTGCTATGACTACCAGTTAGACAGACAGACAGACAGACAGACATGAATACTGTATATCTAGTGTTCATTTGCTGCTTTTCAAATGAGCTGTGAGGTGAATGTGACTGAACTGTCATTGACTGTGTTTGTAAATGCAGCTCTACCCAAAGGCAGCGGAAGCCGGGGAGGAGGAAGCCATGGCGTTCCTCACCTTAATGGAGCAGATGATGGCTGTGGACGCCAAGCTGAGAGCCACGCCCAGCGACGCTCTGCAGTCCATCTTCATCACCATGGAGGACGCCACCAGCTCTTGGTAAGTGTGTGTGTGTCAGTGTGTGTGTTGTGTGAACACTGTTAACAGACAGTGGTTAGACAGGTGTTTGAGAGATGAAGTGAAGGATGATCAATTGATGGATTGATTGATGTATTGATTGATTGTCATACTTCTTGCAGGGAACATGACAGCGCTGATGACACTGTCCTGGCTGACACCAGCACTGTTCCAGCTGACACCAGCACTGTTCCAGCTGACGAGCCTTCCTGTCCCACTGAGACAGCTGAGGAGGCGTTGACCGCTGACCCAATCACTGAGGTCAAGAAAAAAAGTAAGATTCAAGGCCAAATGTGATCTGTTCAGGTTTCTGCTTCAAATTATATGTCCTAATGTTGAGAAGGGTGCTCGAGTCGTTTGACTAAATGTCAAATTGCTTTTCTTGCAGGGTTCAGACCTTTTAAGAAGTGGAGGCGAGTTGTCTCCAGGGTGAAGGCCCTGCTGTGTTGCCTTCCCCAGGATGATGTCTGAGCTGAGGCTGCACCTCCTCAGCTCCAGGTGCACACTGCACCTCCTCAGCTCCAGGTGCCGCCCGCACCTCCTCAGCTCCAGGTGCACACTGCACCTCCTCAGCTCCAGGTGCCGCCCGCACCTCCTCAGCTCCAGGTGCTCCCTGCACCTCCTCCGCCCCAGGTGCTCCCTGCACCACCTCCTCCGCTGCAGGTGGTGCCCGCACCTCCTCAGCTCCAGGTGCTGCCTGCACCTCCTCAGCTCCAGGTGCTCCCTGCACCTCCTCAGCTGCAGGTGCACCCTGCACCTCCTCCACCCCAGGTGCTCCCTGCACCACCTCCTCCGCTGCAGGTGCCCCTCGCACTGCCAGTCCTGGTGGCCCCCGCAGCTCCAGTCCCGGTGCACCTGCACCTCCAGTCCCGGTGCCCCCTGCACCTCCATCTACCTAACCAGCTCAGTCCTCCTCTGACAACCTCACCTAACCAGCAACACCTGGGGCTCTGATTGGGCCTCTGCCAGCCGCACCTGGGCTCAATAAAGGACCGGTGATTAGGTGAAGCTCATGTACCCTGGACTGTTTCTTTATTCAAACGTGTGTGAAGAAGTCTCTCACAGGTCTATGTTTTCTGTGTTTCTTTATTCAAACGTGTGTGAAGAAGTCTCTCACAGGTCTATGTTTTCTGTGTTTCTTTATTCAAACGTGTGTGAAGAAGTCTCTCACAGGTCTATATTTTCTGTGTTTCTTTAGACACCAGCAGAGTACACCTCCCTGACTGGCATCAAGTCCACAGAGAGGCGTACTACCATCGTCCATGGCCTGCGTGATGTAAGTGCTCCCTGTTTTCTTAACACCATTTTCTTAACAAAAGTCTGTGTCCAGTCGTCCAGTATTTCTGTAGGCTATGTGAGCCGCATATCAAGACCAGCATCGATTTGGTTTTCATAGTTTAAATTAATGTGTAAGTGCAAAATGGAAGGACAGACTGACAGACAGACTGACGGACTGAGAAACTCACAGACAGATAGACAGACTGACAGATAGACTAAACCTTCGATCCATTTGACACTTGACAAGTCTTGTATTGTAATTGCTATGACTACCAGTTAGACAGACAGACAGACAGACATGAATACTGTATATCTAGTGTTCATTTGCTGCTTTTCAAATGAGCTGTGAGGTGAATGTGACTGAACTGTCATTGACTGTGTTTGTAAATGCAGCTCTACCCAAAGGCAGCGGAAGCCGGGGAGGAGGAAGCCATGGCGTTCCTCACCTTAATGGAGCAGATGATGGCTGTGGACGCCAAGCTGAGAGCCACGCCCAGCGACGCTCTGCAGTCCATCTTCATCACCATGGAGGACGCCACCAGCTCTTGGTAAGTGTGTGTGTGTCAGTGTGTGTGTTGTGTGAACACTGTTAACAGACAGTGGTTAGACAGGTGTTTGAGAGATGAAGTGAAGGATGATCAATTGATGGATTGATTGATGTATTGATTGATTGTCATACTTCTTGCAGGGAACATGACAGCGCTGATGACACTGTCCTGGCTGACACCAGCACTGTTCCAGCTGACACCAGCACTGTTCCAGCTGACGAGCCTTCCTGTCCCACTGAGACAGCTGAGGAGGCGTTGACCGCTGACCCAATCACTGAGGTCAAGAAAAAAAGTAAGATTCAAGGCCAAATGTGATCTGTTCAGGTTTCTGCTTCAAATTATATGTCCTAATGTTGAGAAGGGTGCTCGAGTCGTTTGACTAAATGTCAAATTGCTTTTCTTGCAGGGTTCAGACCTTTTAAGAAGTGGAGGCGAGTTGTCTCCAGGGTGAAGGCCCTGCTGTGTTGCCTTCCCCAGGATGATGTCTGAGCTGAGGCTGCACCTCCTCAGCTCCAGGTGCACACTGCACCTCCTCAGCTCCAGGTGCCGCCCGCACCTCCTCAGCTCCAGGTGCACACTGCACCTCCTCAGCTCCAGGTGCCGCCCGCACCTCCTCAGCTCCAGGTGCTCCCTGCACCTCCTCCGCCCCAGGTGCTCCCTGCACCACCTCCTCCGCTGCAGGTGGTGCCCGCACCTCCTCAGCTCCAGGTGCTGCCTGCACCTCCTCAGCTCCAGGTGCTCCCTGCACCTCCTCAGCTGCAGGTGCACCCTGCACCTCCTCCACCCCAGGTGCTCCCTGCACCACCTCCTCCGCTGCAGGTGCCCCTCGCACTGCCAGTCCTGGTGGCCCCCGCAGCTCCAGTCCCGGTGCACCTGCACCTCCAGTCCCGGTGCCCCCTGCACCTCCATCTACCTAACCAGCTCAGTCCTCCTCTGACAACCTCACCTAACCAGCAACACCTGGGGCTCTGATTGGGCCTCTGCCAGCCGCACCTGGGCTCAATAAAGGACCGGTGATTAGGTGAAGCTCATGTACCCTGGACTGTTTCTTTATTCAAACGTGTGTGAAGAAGTCTCTCACAGGTCTATGTTTTCTGTGTTTCTTTATTCAAACGTGTGTGAAGAAGTCTCTCACAGGTCTATGTTTTCTGTGTTTCTTTATTCAAACGTGTGTGAAGAAGTCTCTCACAGGTCTATATTTTCTGTGTTTCTTTAGACACCAGCAGAGTACACCTCCCTGACTGGCATCAAGTCCACAGAGAGGCGTACTACCATCGTCCATGGCCTGCGTGATGTAAGTGCTCCCTGTTTTCTTAACACCATTTTCTTAACAAAAGTCTGTGTCCAGTCGTCCAGTATTTCTGTAGGCTATGTGAGCCGCATATCAAGACCAGCATCGATTTGGTTTTCATAGTT